>NC_041387.1:370598384-370659150 GCF_002162155.2 Triticum dicoccoides | reverse complement strand
CGTCGCTCCGCCACCCCCGATGCCGACAACCACCGTCCCCAGCGCACCCAACCACCACCGCCCCCGACGCCCCCCGGCGCCTCGCCTCCCGTCGCTGCTCTGCCCCCCGGAGCTCCGGCCGCCCACCGCCACGGCGCCTCACCGCCCGTCGCTTCAGGTGCTTCTGCTCGCCGGCTGCTTCTGCTCGCCGGCTGCCCACGCCCTGGACCTTCCTGGCTAGAGCAGCAGGAAGAGGCCGCCGAGGAGCTTCAGGTGTGGGACTCCACGGAGACGCTCCTCTTCCACCCCACATCCTCTGCTCGTCCCCCAATGTAATCCCTCCCTCCTTCCCTCCACATTCTCTTCTCATCTGATCCATTCCTCAGCCCAATTTGCAGCAAAGCTACCAGTTTCATACTCTCTCTGCGTAAATACATAGATTTGCTCTTCTTTTAGTAGTTTCACCTTACCAGGGAAGGATGACGCCCGCCGCTTGAGTTTCTAGGATGGGGACTGGTTAAATTTTGCAAGTGGCAGGGTTAAATGACTAGTTCAATTAAATCACCAGTATACAGTCCACTAAGGAGAGTAACTTTAATCGGTTAGTGGCCAATAGGACTAATTAACTAGTTCCAGTACACTAATAATTAGCTAGTTCAACTTCAGGTCAGATTCTGAATTAATACCACTGAATACATTACAATCGGGCTATAGTTCAGTTCGTGTTTTCTCTAGTAACCCTAATGGCAATCATGTGTACGTGCTCCATTGTGCTGCACCAGTAGCATTTTGATAAATTTGGCCTGAATTGTCATGAACAGAACTAGATACATTATTGCGAAGACATCAGCGCCACACACACCCCCATCAAATCCGTCCAAGCTCATCCTGTCTCCTCTCAGATCTTGGTGGCTGCTCCATTCTCGGTGTCTGATTAAGCACAAGGTATTGTTGTTCATTCCTTATTGGATAGTCATTGATATGCATTGAGATGAGCCCAAGTTAATGTAAAGCTCATGATTTTCAAACCGAACTTTGTTGTCGCCATCTAATCTTATGAATCTTACAAAGTAGTTAAGCATTCGCTGATCCATCACGACGTATACAATTGATGAAACATCAACTCCTCAGACCAACTGATCTTCATTCTGATTAACTAGTTGTCTGTCTTGATCGATGCCAAGCACCAATTACATCATGTAGTCTAGTGTTGTGTTGTGTGCACCAATTCTATGCCTTCTTCTTGGTGGGTGCCTTATTAGTCGAAGCAGATCAATGATGGTGATACGTTAAAACTATGAGGGAATTTATTCCCGTCCCAAGCAGAGGGCCGTGAACCACTGCTTTCACGACAACAAGCACCAATTGAGCTGGTCCAGTATTGCTTGTAGTGGTTTGTCCATATGGCATTCAGTTTATACATATGGCATGCATTCACAGAAACTATCTGGATGTTATGAGATATCCTGATGACAATCTCACCCAGTGATAATTTTTCCTTTACTAATGCATAAAATTGAAGATTTAATATACTTTTTCATTATTGGTTTACCTATGGGGAAATGCCTTGGATTTGGTAAATTTGATGTAAAATATATTTAACCGTGCGCCCGATAAACAGCGGAAGTTTGGTGCTATATTGTTTGCTTGGAATATATGCTTCTACTTGTGTATAATACTAGATGATTATTGTTCTTTAGGTCCACAAATCTGTAATTCGTTCGTCCATCTGCTGTTGAATTGATATTGGACAAGTTATCACTCGATTTGTTCATGACTGAAGTGTTCTACTTCTGCCCTTTTTTCCCCAGGGAACTCAGTAAATCAAGCTATAGATTTTCTTCGAAGGAAAGGCGTTGCTGAGGAGAGGATCATATTCCTCACTCTCATGTTGGTAAACCTCTTAACATACTGCATGGAGATCCAGTATTGATAGTAGTGGTTTGTCCAAAATGTTGAATGATACTGCCTGGAGATGCATATATTGTATCACCTCTTCACAGGCCAACGTATTTTCCATGTTGTAATGGAGGCCTTTTTTTTAACACTGGGCTTTGCCACCTGTTGTTTGTCTTGTAAATAGCATTGGACAGAAATTTAAGCAAGTAGCACATTGCCTTGTCCACCTGGGATAATGATTTTGCAGGTACCCCGAGAGGCCCTTGAGTTTGCCGGAATGTTGATTAACTTCCGTTCCGACAAATTTGGGTACTCCATATGTCCTATTTTCAGCAAAGGTCATGCTGAAATTTTCCGTGAATTTTAGCATGGCTTTGCTAAAAATAGGACATATGGGGTACTTGCGACTAATGCATGGGCCTGGGTATCTTAGTACTTAATCTGTAGATTTCCAAATTTGTTCCTTGACAATTATTGGCAACTAGCTATATTCCTCTATCTGAGATATTCTGTGCACATGCAATATATATCCAATCAGTGGGATAAAAAGCCACGAGAAAGTAGAGATGGACATGTAATATGCAATCTACTAATGCTTCATTATCACCCTGTTATGCTCAGCACAACTCCCAGTCAAGATTGGTGATAGATAGATATCGTTCCCATCTTTTGTTACAAGCTAAACTATGTTCCTTGACTCCAAAACCCTTAGTTAGACCATCTGCTACTGGATTCCCTAGTATTACATGATTTAATTGAATTATACCATCATAGAACTTCCCCTTAATAAATAAAGGATCTATCTCCACATACTTGGTTCTGTCATGTTGGATCGGGTTACTGGTTATGCTTATCGCTGATTTATTATTACACCACACCTTCAAAGGACCTTTTCCCAGCACCTTCATTCTGATAGAGCATTTCTACCCATAATATTTCACTAAGTCCTAGTGACATAGCTCTATACTCTACTTTGGCTGTTGATTTGGACACAACTAATTGCTACTTAAAACCCTTCCCAGGACTGCATCTTATTACGGCAAAATAGGCCATACTGCATCCATATGTCCACTCCTAGGATCAAGCATGTATCTGTCTACCACACTTGCAGCATAGGCAATGCCAGGTCTTATATGCCTTAAGTATAGGAGTCCCCCAAAAAATCTGGCATCTCTTAGTACATTCTAAGAGATTTGCAGATTCCAAGGTAGATTCTATAGTTCCAAACAAGTAAGCATGAAATAGGAATGTAAATATGTGCACCTGATTCAAGTAAAAGAAGATTAATGTTGCATATTCCAATAAAATTGTGATAAAGAGAGCACCACCTATATATATATATTGAGTATTGATTTAGCATCACATGCTTTTTTGCAGATTGATATAGGAAAAATATTTGTAGAAGAAGATCAGGGGTACCTAGGCTTAATTGTGAAATTTTGGATGCGAGATTTTTGACATGTGGTGTCCCTTTATTCTTGCTGCATTAACCACATATGCTGAATTCATGTGTGGACAGATGAAACCATGAGTCGTTTATAGTTCAGGAAAAGAATGTTATCATTATTGTTTGGGGGGTTGAAATAATCTGTGTCGGTGTCGACCTAGGGCTTAGCTTTTAGGATGCCTCGGTGTCGACAAACCCCAAATGATAAAAGCTTAGCTTTTAGGATGCCTCGGTGTCGACAAACCCTAAATGATGAGACCATGATAATTCCTCAGAAACCAACCCTTAAATAACACTGAGCCATTATGTTGTCACCCTTGAAGCCTTGCAGGCATTTGTAGCCCTTAGCTTGTTCATTCTGTAGATTTCCAAAATTCAGTTTTGTACCGCACACCGAAGCCCCAAGAAACAAAACTGCAATCTGAATTAGATGATCAATTTTCAGCCCTTGGATTAGTTTAGTAATTTTTCACACACTCAGACACCCTTGCGTGCCATGTGTGTGAGAGAGATAGTGAGAGGAGAAAAGAAGAAGGGGGTTAGGAAGGGACTTGGACCTTAGCAACAACACACTAACAGCGAATTCCTCGAGAATTAGGTTATTTGGTCAACTTAGAGATCTTGTTCCTTGACAATAACCAACTTTTTGACCAAACTTCTTTCCTATTTAGAGCAAACATGGCCCACAACGATGAGGCCGGCGTTTCGGGAAAGCAATTCTGGGAGCTGTCCCAGGAGATGGAGGAAGAACCTCACGGCTATGAGGACGCCGCGGAATACACAGATCCTGACTACACAACCCCTAGTGGCGTTGGGGATGACACCACTGTTGGTGCCGACGAGGATGCCACCACTGATGATGGTAGCGCACGCACAGAAGGCAGCCAACCGAAGAGGCAATGGAAGGACCGGCGTCCGAACATGCTCGGCACTGTCCAGGAGGAATTTACTGAAGTGTCCTCTGAGGGGCATCCAACGGCGCCCAAAGAATTAGTCAAGGGGTACGCGGTTCAGCTCGGGTGCATTCTCCGGAGCACTGTCTCGATCAACACCGAGAACCTAAGGCATAAGGACCAAGGGAATTTGCGCAACCTCCTCTTCAAGAAGCGGCACGAACGATACAAGTTCCCTGGTGACGTGGAAAACACACGCCTCTCAGGGAATAAAGTGAACAGTGCTGCCCTCACGAAGATGAGCACGGCCCTAACTACTTGGAGAGGCGCAGTGAAGAGAATGATTGAAAAAGGTGATAGTTATGAGAAGATCAAGGAGAAAAATCCTTCAATTAACGAAGATGACTACAAGGAGTTCAAGATCTAGTGTGAGAGCAACGCAACCGTGGAATCAAGTCAGTGGGGGAAAGATATGCGGGACTTGAACTTAGGGGTCCACCAACTCGGTCCTTACGGTTACAGAGTGGCGGAACCTATATGGGACAAGGAGGACGCGGAGCGTGCCGAGCAAGGCCTATCACCCCGCTTCGAGAAATACCGTGACAAGAAGACTAGGAACTATGTCAGGGCCCAGTACAAGGTGGACCCGGTAACAAAGGAGCTTACCACGGATCCGAAGACCAAGGCGTTTGAGCTTGTTCTGGTAAGGAATACACCCCCGCGTAATTAGCTCCATATGGTTGCATTCTAATTAATGAAGCCAAATTTCTAAATGGTTCACATTCCTTCCACAGGACACTGAAAGCAGTAGCGCGGGGTCGTCTCAGAGCTCCCCTTGGGACAACACTTTAAATAGGGCGTTGAACGTAATGAAAAACAAGGATAGGTTCAGTAAGCCATCATCAGCTGGTCGTGTGGCCTACAAAGGCTTGTCCATGAAATGGTCGTCATACTATAACGCTGGTGGGCGAAAGGAGAGAAAGACCAGCTCAGAAAGCCAGTCGCACGAGGTTCAAGAACTCAAGGCACAAGTGGCACGGATTCCGAAGATGGTCCAAGAGCAAGTGCAACACCAACTGGGAACGACGCTCACCGCCATTGTGCCTACCTTGATTGAGGGGCTGCAGGCGTGGATTGCAGGCGGCCACTAGGGGCCGCCCCCCGATTCCCAGCTTCACAGCCAGCAACTCGCACAAGGCGTAGGCGGCGCCATTGGTGTCTCCGGCGGTGGCGGTATTGGTGTCTCGGGCGCCGGCGCGGGCATTGGAGCTTAATGCACCCGGGTGTGCGAAGAATACGCCGGCCGGCACCTCGACACCAAGTGGCCCCTCCATCACTTGCATGCCCGCCGTTGGCGGTACCTCAACATTAGCCGAGCTCGACGCCATCACGGTAACTAAGCCTCTCGGCCGATGACTTCATCTCCTTTCCTTTGACTGGGCATCCCTAACGCCCTACAGGTTTTCGCAGGGCGCCGCCGATGTTCCATGCACTCTCCTGCACTTCGTGGATGGCGAGTTGATCGATGTCGCCAAGGGTAGAATCGTTCAACCGGGCAACCCCGTGTTCCACGGTAATCCGATGCCACCCACCGTGTATAGGGTTCAACTGGTTCGGGTGCTGCCAGGCTGCGACAACTTGTTACCTCCGTTTCGACCCGCTGGGGCCGACGAAGATGATGTGATGACCCTCAGCGCCTACTTAAGCTGGCCCCTACTTTGGCCGAAGAGCCAGATTTGTTTGGGGGCGGGGGACACCACCCCACAGACAACACCGCCAGTCGTGCCGGCGCCAAGCCATGGCAAGACCGCCGCAACGCTGCCGGACATGCATATGGCACAGGATCCGGACATGCATATGGCACAGGATCTGGACGACAACAACGACGACGATACATTTACCAATGTTGATAAGTACTTTGCCGAACATGGGTACGGTGACGAATTCTTGGGGCCTCCTTATCAAGAACCCAACCCTGCAAAAGACGACCACGATCTAGCTTGTACCGCGGAGAAACCCAATTTCAATAGGAGTCGTCTGGCGTTCAGTTCTCAGGAGATGCCTCCAGCTGCCGCCTTCATCGAGCCTTAGATAGTCGAGGTGCGAAATATTATCAGCCCCAACAGACTCAAGAAGGCGGTCTCTAAGCAGAACTCGATCCCATTACAACAGAAGAAGAAGGGACGGAAAAGAAAGTATAACAAGGGCGGGGCGAGCCAGCCGGCACCAAGTACGATCCGTGCTCAGGACGTGCCACCTTCACCTAAGGATATCTCGAGGAGAGTGCATGTGGTGGGTAGGCCGATGCTACCAACTAATCTGCTCAATGCTGCCACCGGTGCTATGCGGAGTCTGCATGAAAGTGTTCTTTCTTTGGAGAAGCGGCGTCTCTCCGAGAATGATGTGGCATACCCAGTTTTCATGGCCAAGGTGCCAGAGGGCAAGGGCTTTGTGGATAGCCCCATCGGGGGTATGATCGTCCTACGGTTTGATGACATCTTCGCTATGTTTAACCTTCATCCGCTGCACTACACCTTCATTCGGCTATTTTCGCTGAGTATGGAGATGCGGATCATTAGAGACAAGACCCCGGACATCGTGATAGTCGACCCCTTCTACATGCGTGCCAAGATCTTGGGCAGCGCTGGGGACCAGCAAGTCGCGAGTTCACACCTCGAAGGCGTCATTCTGGCAAACCCAGATAAGGATAACTTCCTCGTGCCTTACTTTGCCGAGTAAGTCATGCCCTCACCGCCCCGTAACATATGATTTCTTAGATTTCGATCATTCTTTTTTTCTAACATTCCGTGTTTTGTGGAGTGACACACATTGCAACTCATCCTCTTAAGGCCAATATATTCCATGGCCACGTATTTCGACTCGGACCGTCAGTCGAAGAAAGACTACACAAATATCAAGAAAGTTCTTGAGGATGTTCTCCCCGGCTTCGCCAGATCTGGAGGAACCTTCAGCAGGCCAATTCGTAGGTACGGCAAGCACATGTTCACCCACAATAAGATGTTCCCCTGCGTCAAGCAGCCGCCTGGCAGTCAAAAGGATGCCTACTACGCCGTCCATCACATGCGGGCGATTGTAGGGGACCATAATCACCTTATGCTACTAAATAATCTCAAAGATTGGGCCACACCCTTGTCGGCGATCCAGGACGCGGACATAAGACAAGAATTCTATCGCATCCAGTCGGAGTTTGCGGAAATCATCCATCAAGATGTCCTTCGTACCTCCGGGCAGTTCTACCTCAGATATCAATCGTCCAACAGTGAGATAGAAACAACGCTCCAAATGCAGGCTGACAATGCCCGCGATTTCATGACCATCACGAAAGACGGTGGCTTCATCCACGCTCCGGTCCCTGAGTCAAGTCGAAAGTAGTGATGCTATGTAGTTCTGAAATGTCGATTAGCTCATGTTGTAATTAAACTTTAATGAACATGTATGTCTCTTTGGTTTGGACAGTCGTTCAACTTATATGTAATCGATGCTATTTATTAGTAGGACTATGAATCATGCTATGAATGTGTTGCTTTTCTCTTCGGATCCTTTTGTTGCATACTTATATATTGCTTATGTATTGTTTGTGAATTGCTACTAACATTTTGTTTGTCTAGTACATAGAGATGTTGTCATATGTCGTGTAAAAGGGTAAGGTTCCCGGAGTCTACAACGACTGGGAGGAGTGTCTGAGACAGGTTCACCGTTTCAGCGGTAACAGTTACAAAGGGTACACCACTAGGGCGGAGGCGGAAGCTAGATACGCGCGCTATCTAGCGGGAGAGAGGAGGGAGCGTTGGAGGAACCGGATGAAGACCAGTTTCATCGTGATGATGCTCATCGTGATGACCACAGCTCTCTTCTAAGTGATGGTAGTTTAGATGATCGATATCGACTTGTAATGTGGACAAACTCGCTACTCGCGGTTTCAAGAATTGTAATGTTCTAACTTTGTTCGATATTTTGAATTCGGAGACTAATATGATGAATTGTATTTGGAGACTAATCTTCTATTGTATTCGATAAATCTGATGTTTATATGTTGTGTTGTCTATATTCTGTGAAGTAATATATTTTGTAACCTGTGCAAATATCAGAAAAGAAAAAAAATCCTAATATTCATACTAGTGGCGCGCCACACTGCACTTTAGTGGCGCACTGCAATAAGCACACTAGTGGCACATTATCTAGAAGTGCGCCATTATTAACCCAGAGCACAAGGTAAATATGGCCCCCTGGGAGGCATAGTAATGGTGCACCGTGTGACATACTAATGGCGCACTCCCTGGTGTGCCACTATTGTCTGGTATACTAATGGCGCACCAAGGGTGCGCCATTAGTATTAATTACTAGTGGCGTGATGCTAGTGGCGCACCTATAGTGCGCCATTAATGGCCAAAATAGGTGCGCCACTAATTAGCCTTTTCCTAGTAGTGGCTTGAGTGGTAACCATAGAAGCATATTTACTAATGAGTTTTAGTTCACCTTTAACTCTAGCCATATAATCACTCAAGCGCCAAATCATGTAAGCATTACTCTTTAATTCTCTACCAACATAAGCATTGAAATTTTATTGTCTAGCCATAAAGTCATTAAATTCATCCAAACATTGGCTAGGAAACTTAGTAGACGGGATTTCAACTTTATCATATCTATAGAGAGAATTTACCTTTACTACCTATGTCGGGTTGTCGAGACCATGTGTTTCTTCAATAGATGGTAAATTAAGACCATGTATTTCTTCAACAGGGAGTAAATTCTAAACATCTTCATCTTTAATACCTTTTTTTTCATAGATTTCTTTGCCTCTTACATATCTTCAGGACTGAGAAATAGAACACCCCTCTTCTTCGGAGTTGGTTTAGGAATTGGCTCAGGAGTTGGCTCGATTGGCTCAGGAATTGGCTCTGGAATTGTCCAATTATTGTCATTAGTCAACATATTATTCAATAGCAATTCATCTTGATCGACTGTTCTTTCCTTGAAAACACAACTAGCACAACTATCCAAGTGGTCCTTGGAAGCATCGGTTAGTCCATTATAAAAGATATCAAGTATTTCATTTTTCTTAAGAGGATGATCAGGCAAAGCATTAAGTAATCGGAGAAGCCTCCCCCAAGCTTGTGGGAGACTCTCTTCTTCAATTTGCACAAAATTATATATTTCCCTTAAGGCAGCTTGTTTCTTGTGAGCAGGGAAATATTTAGCAGAGAAGTAATAAATCATATCCTGGGGACTATGCACACAACCGGGATCAAGATAATTAAAGCAAGTCTTAGCATCACCCTTTAATGAGAATGGAAATATCTTAAGGATATAATAGTAGGGAGACTTCTCATCATTAGTGAACAGGGTGGCTATATCATTCAATTTATTAAGGTGTGCCACAACAATTTCAGATTCATTGCCATAAAAAGGATCAGATTCAACCAAAGTAATTATCTCAGGATCGACAGAGAATTCATAATCCTTATCAGTAACAAAGATAGGTGAAGTAGCAAAAGCAGGGTCATATTTCATTCTGGCATTTAGAGATTTCCGTTTCGTTTAGCTAATAACTTCTTAAGATCAGATATATCATTGCAAGCAAGAAAATCTCTAGCAGTTTCTTCATCCATAACATAACCCTCGGGAACAATAGGCAATTCGTACTTAGGGGGAGAACCTTCATCATCACTATCTTCAATAATTTCATTCTCTCTAACCTAGCAAGTTGTTCATCAAGATATTCACCTAATGGCATAGTAGTATCAAGCATAGAAGTAGTTTCATCATAAGTATCATGCATAGCAGAAGTGGCATCATAAATAACATGCGACATATTAGAATTCATAGCAGTAGCAGGTTTAGGTGTCGCAAGCTTACTCAAAACGGAAGTAGAATCTAGTGCAGAGCTAGATGGAAGTTCCTTACCTTCCCTCGTAGTTGAGGGAAAAATCTTAGTTCTTTCGTCTTTCAAGTTCCTCATAGTGATCAGCAGATATAAATCCCAAGTGACTCAAAGAATAGAGCTATGCTCCCCGGCAACGGCGCCAGAAAATAGTCTTGATAACCCACAAGTATAGGGGATCACAACAGTTTTTGAGGGTAGAGTATTCAACCGAAATTTATTGATTCGACACAAGGGGAGCCAAAGAATATTCTCAAGTATTAGCAGTTGAGTTGTCAATATAACCACACCTGGATAACTTAGTATCTGCAGCAAAGTAATTAGTAGCAAAGTAGTATGATAGTAATTGTAACAGGGATAAAAGTAACGGTAGCAGTTTTGTTGTAATTGTAACAGTAGCAACGGAAAAGTAAATAATCAAAGCACAATATGTGAAAAGCTTGTAGGCATTGGATCCGTGATGGATAATTATGTCGGATGCGATTCCTCATGTAATAGTTATAACATAGAGTGACACAGGACTAGCTCCAATTCATCAATGTAATGTAGGCATGTATTTCGAATATAGTCATACATGCTTATGGAAAAGAACTTGCATGACATCTTTTGTCCTACCCTCCCGTGGCAGCAGGGTCCTAATGGAAACTAAGGGATATTAAGGCCTCCTTTTAATAGAGTAGAGGACCAAAGCATTAGCACTTAGTGAATACATGAACTCCTCAAACTACGGTCATCACCGAGAAGTATCCCGATTATTGTCACTTCGGGGTTGTCGATCATAACACATAATAGGTGACTATAGACTTGCAAGATAGGATCAAGAACTCACATATATTCATGAAAACATAATAGGTTCAGATCTGAAATCATGGCACTCAGGCCCTAGTGACAAGCATTAAGCATAGCAAAGTCATAGCAACATCAATCTCAGAACATAGTGGATACTAGGTATCAAACCCTAAAAAAACTAACTTGATTACATGGTAAATCTCATCCAACCCATCACCGTCCAGCAAGCCTACAATGGAATTACTCACGCACGGCGGTGAGCATCATGAAATTGGTGATGGGGGATGGTTGATGATGACGACGGTGACGAATCCCCATCTCCGGAGCCCCGAACGGACTCCAGATCAGCCCTCCCGAGAGAGATTAGGGCTTGGCGGTGGCTCCGTGTCGTAAAACGCGTTGAAACTTGCTCTCTGATTTTTTTTCTCTGCGAAAGGGAATATATGGAGTTGGAGTTGAGGTCGGTGGACATCCAGGGGGCCCACGAGGCAGGGGGCGCGCCCAGGGGAAGGGGGCGCGCCCCCCACCCTCGTGGACAGGGTTTGGGCCCCCTGGCCTTGATTCTTTTGCCAGTATTTTTTATATTTTCCAAAAATAATCTCCATGTATTTTCAGGTCATTCCGAGAACTTCTGTTTTTGCACAACAATAACACCATGGCAGTTCTGCTGAAAACAACGGCAGTCCAAAACAAGGGCAAAAGTGTTTGGAAAAGTAGATACGTTGGAGACGTATCAGTCACAAGTTTTGATTTGCAGAGTTGTCGTGAGATAATTTGGTTAGGAAAAGGATCACAAATAAAATATTTTGGTGCCGTCAAAATTTTCCAATGAATAAAGAATAATAGAATGCAATAGAATAGATTGCTGAAGTAACAAGGAAAACATTAGCTTCACCTTAGAGCAACTTCATTTGTATTCTTATCTCTAGATGGCTACTAAATTAATCATGGATCATAGGGACAAAAATATAAAGCCTGACAAGTCCAAAAAGTGAGAACACATCCTACAATCTTACCTACAGATATCGGCACGCTGTCACGTGTTGCCTCTTTGCTAAAAGTGTAGTTAGACATTTTAGAATGGCCGGCGTCTTTCAGCTCCTAGAAACAATAGAAACCGACGATATGTACAACAGCTAATATTAACAATCATGTCGACAATAACTATTCCGATTGATGAGTAGGATATTTCCTCGCATCCCACTATGGCCAAGTACAAACTGAAGATAATATCTACATTGAAATAAAGCGTCATTAAAACACTAAACCCTCAATTGCACATAGCTGTTGACTTGAAAGAATTATTTGAGGGGAAGGTAATATATGTACAATAACTCTGAACCCTAATGCATGAAGAATTAAAAAGATGTCTTTATGGAAAATTAGAAACATATATTTTGATGATCCATTTGTCAGTGCCATCCAATCAGGGCCTCATCCGCTAAACCATTTGTTGTTAATGTCATTCACATAATTTTCTGCTGCCAAGATAATCGTTCACCATCCAAAGCAGCAAAAATAACTACAGTACATACAGATGATATTAGGTACAATAACCATGCGTGGTTCAGCACCACAAATATTTACCAAATTAGATGTCAAAGATGGAGAAAGATGTCACAAGCTACACACTCGAAAATAGCATGTAACTAACTAATAGGTTGAGAATACCTACAAGACACTATCACCGTTGATAACAGGAAACTAACCAAGGAATTTTTGGCCGGTACTTCGAATACCTGTTTCTCGAGTTTCCCTAGATCATGAAGATAAGAAAGCACACCATCCACAGCACCCACGCATAGGCTGCATCCTCTGCCCGTAGCCGCCGGTTTGCATGCACCCTCAAGCTCAAACCTCCACGCGCCTCTACTGACTGGCCTCTGACGCACGCCCCCTTCGATGCTCCGAGACCGATGAGATGACTACATAATTCTGAAGAGGTTCAAGAATTGTATATTTTTCTAATGTGTAAAGAACATCATTCAGAATCTACTTCTGCAAAACATACACATTCACGACTTTCCCTTTAGTATTTTTTTAAATGCACCTGCTAGTTGCATGAAAACTCAATGAGAACATTGGGCAGGTAAATATCCATCACCACAACTGATTAGTTTCACTTCTTTCTAGGATTCCATTTTGCGCTAGTCCACCAAACACTCTACCAATATCCGCGACAACTCCGTTGCTCAGTAAGTGAAGGATACATCACAAATACTCTAAAAAATGATTAAAAATAAACATAGTTGCCGAATGAAGGTATTATTATGTAAATGGAACAACTGGAGAGGCTTACGTTCAAGCTAAAAGAGCCATGATCCCACAGGTTTAAATCCATCCGTTCGTGTAAATAACAATGCAATTTATACAGTACTTTGATATAGCATTTGACTAAAAATAAGCAATAAGTGGATAGATGCGTCATTTTCTAATACATGCCTTTAGTTCCTACATGCACACTGGATGGATTGAATTCAGATGAAGATACAGAAAAACCGGTGCACCCTTTCGATGCACATGGCATATCCATTAGGGAATTAGTTGCAGTGGTTAACCTAAAGAGTCTGGAACTACATTACACAAAAAGAGAACAGGAAAATGTGTAGACATCATATCATATAGCTAGAATGTCAAACGTTGCTCCGAACTGAACTAAACTAAAATGGCAGCCATATTGAGCTTGAACTAAACTAAATGACAACTTGAGCTAATTTAATTGGTCCAAAACGATCATTTTATAATTGTATAGGAGATAACCATGGAAATAATCGATGGAGCATAAAAAAGAAAAACAACAGTTAGCTTCTTGTATGCGTACAAGTGAAAGGATATACAAACATAATTACCTTTGGGTGCCCAAAACAACTTCACTTCAATTACTCTCTATACAATTTAGTTCTGTAAAATGGTGAATATCAGAAGTTTCTTTCTAGGTTTGATACAATAACTCTGCATGAGGTGCTAGCTCTCTCTAGTAAAGTATATTTCTAGTTCCAAAACAATTACGCCACTTCCTAGTTTGGCGGTATTACAAGTTCACCAAACCGAAATTAATGTAATCTTTTTGCAAGGAACATCATTTCAGTTATAGTGGTGGAAGCCTTGGCAAGTTGTCAATTCACTAGTCACGTTGAGCGAATTGCACATCGTAATAAAAATGATGAAAAAAGGAAAATTAAAGGTTACGAACTAAGCCTAGAATAACATGTTGTTGGCTGGATTGTATTAAAAGCTAATCTCATCCTCTATGAAATCATTGACGACCAAGGTCCTGCAGATCTTGTCGCTTGAAAAAATCATGTGCATAGCACGCATATAGGACATTCGTACTTGTCATCATCCATGGCCTCCGTGGATAGTCACCGCACAACCAACCACTATTATTTCATCATCCATTGCCTTGTGGATCTCCACAGCCTGGATATGGGATGGTCCATACATGAAGATTATAAGGATGCAAATGAGCGCCTCACCTTGTCCAAGATTATTTTGACAACAAATAAACTTAATGTACGGGATGGTTTATGATGTCTACGACGCAACCTTGTTCTTTGTAGACTCGTGTTGGGCCTCCAAGCGCAGAGTTTTGTAGGACATTAGCAAATTTCCCTCAAGTGGATGACCTAAGGTTTACCAATCCATGGGAGGCGTAGGATAAGATGGTCTATCTCAAACAACCCTGCAACCAAATAACAAAGAGTATCTTGTGTCCCCAACACACCCAATACAATGGTAAATTGTATAGGTGCACAAGTTCGGTGAAGAGATGGTGATACAAGTGCAATATGGATGGTAGATATAGGTTTTTGTAATCTGAAAATATAAAAACGGCAAGGTATAAAGTGGTAAAAGTGAGCGAAAACGGTATTGCAATGCTTCAAAACAAGGCCTAGGGTTCATACTTTCACTAGTGCAAGTTCTCTCAACAATGATAACATAATTAGATCATACAACAATCCCTCAATGTGCAACAAAGAGCACTCCGAAGTCACTAATAGCGGAGAACAAACGAAGAGATTATTGTGGGGTATGAAACCACCTCAAAGTTATTCTTTCCAATCAATCCATTGTGCTATTCCTATAAGTGTCACAAACAGCCCTAGAGTTCATAGTAAAATAACACCTTAAGACACACATCAACCAAAACCCTAATGTCACCTAGATAATCTAATGTCATCTCAAGTATCCGCGGATATGATTATACGATATGCACCACACAATCTCAGATTAATCTATTCAAACCAACATAAACACTCGTACGCGTCAGTGCTTTACAAACAGTTTTTAACCCCTTCCCGCGACAACATTTGGAACTGTTGCCAAGTGAGTGTGGGTGATAGGGGGGTCCTTCCCACACGACCCAGAAATCGTCAGGGATAGGCCCTCCTAGGACACCAAATGAGCGTGTGTGCAATCGAGTGAGGCATCGAAACCCAATCATTTCCGTAGGTATGTGCATCCCACACGGTAAATCCTAGAAAAACATTTTTGTAGGTATGTACATCCCACACGGTGAATCCCAGAAAAACAATTCCGTAGGTATGTATATCACACATAGTCAATCCAAGGAAAATGTTTCCGTTCATATGTACATCCCACACAGGTTTATGTATAGGCTCATGTGTGATATGTGTAACTATCACACACGCTCTGCCTTGGTTAACCATTTGCTTTTATCAACTACATCACACACAATTTGATGAAGAAAACTGTGTGGCATTGGGCTATCCATCACAAGTGCTTTTACTTCTAAAACCATTTGCAAAGTTCCATGATCCATTTCACAGATTTATTAGTTTACAATTAATAATTCCAGTATTATGGAAATTCACATTTCATATCAAACAGTTGTTTGCCAATTTCAATTAGGCACATAGATATATTTTAACATCACAGTACGATAGCTACCGGAAAACAGCACAATACATCATATAGATAGTTCAACTTCATAAGAACAATATATTCATTTCCCTAATTGAGATCATCCAGCCTCGCCTTATCCACCTCTTCTTTCAGTTCAGTAAGAACCTGTTTAGCACTGGCCAACTGGGAAAGTGCCTCCTCCTTCGCCAACACCATCTTAGCAAAGTCTGATTTAAAAAATCTAAGCTCATTCTCCGCCTTCCTGTTTTATCCCGCATCATCAAATATTCTTCAGCGTTGACAACACTATCCCTAAGCCTACCTCTATTCTCTTCCTGATACATGCTCTAGAGATTTGCTAGGCACATCTTCAAAGACTGTGGCCACTCTTGATCAACCGGCTCCAAGTAAGAACACTTCTGTTCATCCTATACTATTTAAAACTAGATTACTAACAATTGTAGGGAAAATGGGTTTATAGCAACATATAAAATCACCAATACATATTTTGAAAAATTGAAGAAAGAGGTTAATTATGACATATCTTCTAAAAAATATCAATGTACAAATGAATTAATTGCTACTGACACAACAACCAAATTCTGAAACATCAGAAGCTATAATTAACTACAACAACGCTACAAGTTCTTACTCATGTACTATAAATAACAAATTGAACATTTTAAGAGGAAGGTAAATATAACTGCAATAGCGTAGCGATAGTGTTTGGATGACAACAAATGGATAGTAACAGGTGTGTACATGCACAAATTTAGTAACATAGAACTAATAACACTAAGGTGTCCACTATGTATGCCAAAACCGGTGTAAAGACAACTGTTGCTACATCTGGCAACGGTGCCCTGCACTAGTGAGCCGATGCAGCGGAAAAAATGAGGGACATGAACTCCAGAGCACCTAGTTGCTCCGACGCCCAGTTCTTTCGTGCCATAAAGATTTAGTATTTTACTGCTTGGCTGCTCGGATGTGTGGACAAGTTGGCTCCACAAACTGCTGAAGCGGTGCGCAATAACTTTCTAATGGCACCGCTGATGAGATGGCAACATTTTTAGATACTAGGTACAAACTGTGACACTGTCTTAGGACGTGTTTGGTTGAAGGTGTGGTATGAATGGGTTGGAACCGTGACAGTGTCTGAATCATATCTAACAAATGATTTGTAACAATGAAAGAGGGTCTAACCTTATCTACACATGCCAGAAACTTCCTCCCACTGTCCATAGATTCAAACGCAACTAGCTTCATGCATGGAGATTGATGGTGACAATGAGTAGACAGATCTTCAGCCACCCCGCTCCATTCGTTGCAACTGATGGTCCTAGGGAACTATAAGAGGAAGAAATGACTCAAATCGACCGCCAGGTAAAAATCCTTCATTCAAAGTCATAGCCCGAGAGAGAGAGAAGAGAGGCATACACGGGTGGTGACGGAGTCGTCGGAGGAGGAGGAACCGCTGGAGAGGTCTTTGAAGACCATGGCGACCCCGGCAGTAGGATGCGAGACGACGAGAGCGAGGAAGCAAGCGAGGAAGCAGCTATAGCTTAGGAAGGAAGGAAGGAAGGGGGAAGCAGGGGAAATGTGACTTGTGGTCGGGGAGAAAAGGGGATGGGGAGGGGGAGGGTAGATATTTTGGCGGTAGGCCAAAAAATTCTAAATTTGGAAGGAAACTTTGCGTGCGATGCTGCCAGACACTATTCACTTTGAACGATAGTGTGCATTGCAAACGATTCTTCTGCTCAACGCGCATGGGATGAGTTTGATAATTGAAATTTTCGTGGAAATTTTCCCGCGTACGTCATTGCATAATTTAATATCGCTTGCTAATTTGGGCACACAAAATAGCGTACAACACATAGACCAGACTTACTGAATCGATCAATTTTTGTAATAAAACAGAGAAAGTTCACCTAGACATTGCTCTAACAAAAGACCAGCATTAAAAACAAAGCCTAAGTATGAATAATTTTAACAAATCCACCGCCACGCCGGCCTATGCAACACCGATGTGAGATGAGACATCGATGAGTTGTCCTGGTGACATGCCGCCGTTGGTGAACTCCGCGTCCCCCTGCTGAAGTCAACTGTGTCCTTGTCCTCGTCCTCGTCCTCACTGTTGCCCTCAAGGTTGTAGTACTCGTATTAGTGGCTGCGCCAGGGATCGCGTTGGTTCTCCACCGCTGATTCCTTGATAGACAAACTCTTCTCTACCTCGACCTGGGCCACGCGCAATTCCTCCTCCCGGCACTCCTCGATCTCCACCGCCTCCTGCATCTCCAGTTCCCCCTCGATGACCTCATGAGGAAGCAGGTGCTCCATGGCCACCATCGCCTTTTTGGACATGGGTTGCATGTTGGATTCCGAGGTGGCCTAGAATATCTTGGCGTGGATGGCCTCGACCCGGGCCACGGCGACATCGGCGGCACGGACGGCAGCTCGAGCGCTCTCGGCATTTGCTACCGCCGTTGAAGCATCTCGGCTGCAGCTGCCCTGTCGGCTGCCGCAGACGCCCTCTTGTCGGAAGCGGCCACGCTCAATGCGGATGCTGCGGCACTCTTGGCGCAGGAGGTGGCGCTCGGGGGGGACGCGGCCATCGTACGTGCCTTCACAACGCGTTTCCACGGTGTCATCTTTGCAAGAAGGGGGTGTGGGAATGGGGATCGAGATTTGGGGATTCGAGGGTTGCTAGCACTGGAGCAGACAAGCCGACGAAGCTTAAGGAGGAAGACTGAAATAGACCCAAAATTTTTCATCGCAAACGATTCCTACAAAACAACTGTGTGTGATGTTGTAGATATTTTTTATTAGTTGTGAAAGACGAATTTGGAGTAAGGTGGCAATGGATGTTGTTTTAAATGTACGCGAAATTTTTTAGTACTAATACAACTATCATGTCAAATTTTGGAAAATTCCAGGGGTCATTTGACCTTTTAAGACATTTAAGTGATTTTATAGCCATTTCATGACCGTAATTGAAATTTGAACTACATGTACATGCAGCAGCTAACCAAAACGGTTTGAAAAGTCATATTTTGTGTACTTGTGTTTGATTTAATTCCACGTGCAGTAAATTCGAAGGAATTTTCAAACATATTGGTCTAACGGCTATGACACAATTAAGAATGGAGTGCCATGGCATTTAAATTCCAAAAAACTAAAAACATGAAACCTTCTTTGATGTAATGTCATACCACCAAGATGATGTGGTACAAAAATTGGCATGTTTGACGAAAGTTTGGACACACACCCCTCACGAACCGGATCAACTCACTAGAAGGCTCGTGGTTCTGAGAGGGAACAATGCATGTTTGATGACGAACGACAGATAGCTTCATCTTACGGCCTTCAAAAATTTCCTACGTGTAATGTGCACTGATACTAACTGTCATGTGAAAATTTGGAAAATTTCAGGGGTCTCATTTGACCTTCTGAAGACATTTAAGTGATTTTCTAGCAATTTAATGACTGTAATTCAAATTTGAACTGGATGTACATGCAACGGCTAGCCATAACGGTTTGAGAATCATATTTGTGTACTTGTGTGTGAGTTAATTCCATGTGTAGTAAATTAGAAGGAATTTCCAAACATATTGGTCTCAGGGCATGGACATATGTACATGCATGGAGTGTCATGGCATTTTTATTCCAAAAAATTAAAAAATGATCAGAACAACATGAAACATTGCTTGATGTAATGTCATGCCACCAAGATGATGTGGTACAAAAATTGGCTTGCTTGATGAAAGTTTGGACACACACCCCTCACAAACCGGAGCAGCTCACTAGAAGGCTCATGGTTCCGAGAGGGAGCAATGCATGTTTGATGATGAACGGCAGATAGCATCCTCTTACGGCCTTCTTTTTTTTTCTACGTGTAATGTGCACTGATACAAACTGTCATGTGAAAATTTGAAAAATTTCATAGGTCATTTGACCTTTTACAGACATTTAAGTGATTTCCTAGCCACTTAATGACCGTAATTCAATTTGAACTAGATGTACATGCAACGGCTAACCATAATGGTTTGAAAATCATATTTGTGTACTTGTGTGCTAGTTAATTCCATGTGTAGTAAATTAGAAGGAATTTTCAAACATATTGGTCGCATGGCGTGGACACATGTACATGCATGGAGTGCCATGGCATTTTTATTCCAAAAAATTAAAAAATGATCAGAACAACATGAAACCTTGCTTGATGTAATGTCATGCCACCAAGATGATGTGGTACAAAAATTGGCTTGCTTGATGAAAGTTTGGACACACAACCCTCACAAACCGGAGCAACTCACTAGAAGGCTCGTGGTTCTGAGAGGGAACAATGCATGTTTGATGAGGAATGGCAGATAGCTTCCTCTTACGGTCTTCAAATTTTTTTTACGTGTAATGTGCACTGATACAAACTGTCATGTGAAAATTTGGAAAATTTCAGGGGTCATTTGACCTTTTGAAGACATTTAAGTGATTTCCTGGCCATTTAATGACCGTAATTCAAATTTGAACTAGATGTACATGCAATGGCTAACCATAATGGTTTGAAAAATCATATTTGTGTACTTGTGTGCAAGTTAATTCCATGTGCAGTAAATTAGAAGGAATTTTCAAACATATTGGTCTCACGGTATGGACACATGTACATGCATGGAGTGCCATGACATTTTTATTCCAAAAAATTAAAAAATGATCAGAAAAACATGAAACCTTGCTTGATGTAATGTCATGCCACCAAGATGATGTGGTACAAAACTTGGCTTGCTTGGCAAAAGTTTTGACACACACCCCTCACAAACCGGAGCAACTCACTAGAAGGCTCGTGGTTCCAAGAAGGGAACAATGCATGTTTAATGGCGAACGGCAGATTGCTTCCTCTTATGGCCTTCAATTTTTTTTCTACGTGTAACATGCACTAATACAACTGTCATGTGAAATTTTGGAAAATTTCAGGGGTCATTTGACCTTTTGAAGACATTTAAGTGATTTTCTAGCCATTTAATGTCTATAATTCAAGTTTGAACTGCATCTACATGCAATGGCTAACCATAACGGTTTGAAAATTCATATTTGTGTACTTGTGTGCGAGTTAATTCCATGTGCAGTAAATTAGAAGGAATTTTCAAACATATTGGTCTCACGGCATTGACACATGTACATGCATGGAGTGCCATGGCATTTTTATTCCAAAAAATTAAAAAATGATCAGAAAAACATGAAACCATGCTTGATGTAATGTCATGCCACCAGGATGATGTGGTACAAAAATTGGTTTGTTTGACGAAAGTTTGGACACACACCCCTCACAAACCGGAGCAACTGACTAGAAGGCTCGTGGTTCCGAGAAGGGAACAATGCATGTTTCATGACAAACGGCAGATAGCTTCCTCTTACGGCCTTCAATTTTTTTCTACGAGTAACGTGCACTAATACAAGTATCATCTGAAAGTTTAGAAAATTTCAGGGGTCATTTGACCTTTTGAAGACATTGAAGTGATTTTCTATCCATTTAATGACCGTAATTCAAATTTGAACTACATCTACATGCAACGGCTAACCATAACGGTTTGAAAAATCATATTTGTGTACTTGTGTGCGAGTTAAAAATCATCAGACGATGTAAATATCTGGTGTTCCGAAAAGAAAATGTAAAATCTGGCAAGACAACTGATCCCACATGATTGGCACTCTATTTCGCGCCTCGGGGTTTGGAAGGTGAGTGGCAGGCTTTATTAATCACACACGGTTCTGCACTGGGAACCGTCAGCTATTATGTTCACACACAAATTTTGCTGCGGGAATCGTGTGTAATTCACACTACAGTACTCGTAAATTCCGGCGATCGACATGTGTCCTGTTCCCGTCGATCTAGATTTCGACCGCCAATAAATACTACCTTGGTCACGTCGTCCCGCCTGCATTCTCATCTAGATCCTCCCCTTGCTTGCCCTCTCTCTCTATCTATCTATCTATCTCTATCTCTCTCAAATCTCTGCCATGGCGCCGCCGGTCTACCCACGCGCCGAAGAGGAGTCGCCACCCCCTGAGGACGCTCACTTGAAGAGCAGCGACAAGGACACCTACACGCCGCCGGACGAGGTTGCATCGGACCCCCCCAAATTTGGATTGCTTTTGGGGCCAATACAATCTTTGTATTTGGAAGTCGCTGCCGCCGGCTGAGAAAGCTAGGCAAGGGGCTTTCAAGAAGGAGATGGCGAAGGGGCATGCCAGGTACCAGGCGGCTTGTGAAGCCCGTGATGCCGCCAGGAAAAAGGAGGCGGCAGAACTTTGGGGGCGGGTGCTTCATCATGCGGAGGAGGTGTACGAAGGTGGGTACTTCGCGATGAAGGCCAGAGGTGCTAGATGCCTCGTCGCTGCATGGAGCTGGCCCAGTAAGCTCCAGTGTGCCACCGACGAAGAGCTCTGGGGGGAGCCCAATGAAATGGCAAGATCGTTACGCGCGTCCACCTGCAAGAGGCAGATCAGCACATCAAGTGCTGCGAGGCGGGCGAGGCGGAGTACTGCCTCTGCTCTGGGAAGACGCCGCGCAGCAGGGAGCTGTTGGCGAGGGGTTGCCGGAATAATGGCCCAGGAGGGATTATTAGTTCTAGTATTGTTCGTTTTTAATTTTATGCATTGTACCTAGTAGTTAAGTATCATCACGTATATGTGATGATATTATATATATTCTGTGGTGAACTAATGAACAATTAATATTATATATATTATGAATTACATTTTCTATCTGTTTTGTATACTAATTTGGATGTATCTATTATCATCCACATATACAGAATGGAAAGCGTATAAACACACATTGAAACAGAACATATAAGAACGGAAAACAGAGTACACACATTTAAACAGAGCAATAAACAGAGCAATAGTATGATTGCTGAGGATATATAGCTATCCACATCGAAATGACTCAACAAAATAAAACGTGTCCATGAGACCATGACTAGCATCCCTTGCCTATGGTAGATCTTGGCTCTGCCTGAACTCGTGCAGGTGTTCGTCCAAGCGGTCGACATTCTCGCGGTACATCTGGAGCGTGATCTCGAGCTCCAAGTTGGCTATTTCATTGGGGATCACCACCACGAGGATGCAACGTCCATGTTCCTATAATATGCCCATGTGGACACCAAGGCCAAGGTGGCGGTCGAGCCTACTGACCAGCGTGTTGGCATCAAGCGGTCCGCAGACAAGGCGAATAGCGTGGCCCATGCGAATGGCGTGGCGGGCGTCCGGTGCAAGTACGGCGCGGCCATCCTCTGGTGCAAGTATTGCGCAGAGGGCCTGTGCCCACTCCTGGCGAGGAATGGGTTACTGACAGGACGTGTACCCAGCTGTGACACCATGTTGACAGCAGTTAAGCGTCGATGGATCCACTCTTGCTGTGCGGCACGCCGCGCCTCTCGCTCTGCAGCGCTCCAACGCTCTAGCCATGCGGCGAGCCGCAACCTATCAGTGCAGACGCGCCTAGCTTGCTCTGTGACGCGCCATCGATCATGTTGTACGGCGAGCTGCAGCCTCTTGGCACTAACATGCCTATCTTGATTCGCGGTGTTGAAGCGCCATGCGCCAAGGGTCTGCTCAACCCTGGCGATGACGCGCATCACGGTGTTGTCCATCACATTGCCGGGGAGAGCCGCGGCCTCGACGGGCCGTGGCGCCTTCTGGTTTTCCTCGTCGACGAGGTTGATGGCAAAGGCAGCGCTTTGGTGCGTTGGCATGCTTGGAAAAGGTGGATGTGCTACAGGCTAAGCTTGTTGCCTCCGTGCGTCGCGTCGCGCCTAGGTATATGTGCAATATCATTGGGTGGCAGGAAATAAGTGAGGAAATGGCGGGAAACAGTGGCATGTTCATAGAACGCCATCAATTAATGGAAACTTAGCATATATAAGGAACATCGATCTAGCACAAGAAGTAGATGATGATGAGATGAACATGGACCACACTAGGGAACCCGCTGGTGATGAATTCATCAATCGTAAACGGTTGTACACTAGCAAGCGTTTGCCCATAACACACACGGCTTATTGCATCACAAACAGGTCGGATAGATCAACTGTATGCCACGTATACACATTATCAAAAAGTAATGCGGTAGACCTTCTTTAACATATGTTAAAAATAAAATAAAAGTAAAAAACAAGGACCTCGAGGTTAAATTAGCCGAGGGAATGGGTTATTTCGGTCATTTGACCGATATGACCCATCCTATGAGTTAATTTAACATCAACACAACTTCCCATCCAGTCACCCATCTGATGGCTGCTCTAGCCTGAGCACACTTAACTTGAGAGTTCTCTTAGATGAGCTACTGGTGGAACAACTAGTCCTTGCTGATATAGGATGCCTCTTCGCATCCTTATCGCGTATCCGGATAACCGCCCATCCCCCAATGGCCAATACATGTCATGTAGACAGAGGATATCACATATGTCTTATTAGAAGCAATCGTTTGTGTTATTATTGGTCTTCGCACACATTTCTGGTTACAGATCTTTTTGCCGCGTATCACACACATCTTGTTATATTGAACTGTTTTTGTTCTCTTGTCTCAACGCAAACGGTTCATATGAGTGAACCGCATGCCGTATATTGCACACACCTTGATCCGCCTAACCGTTTCTTTTATGTTGCCTAATCACAAACAGTTCATTCGAGTGAACTTTCTGTTGTATATCGCACACACCTTCATCTGGATGCCCGTTTCTTTTGTTCCTCCTCATCGCAAATAGTTCAGTGAACTAAACCGTATGCCCTGCATCGCACACGCAACTTAAATCTAAACTGTGTTTGATGCATCCATCATCACAAACATTTTGCACATTTTTGACGGTTTTCTTACACCGCCGTTTGCGATTATTGCATCACACACAGTTTCTCGAAGGTCTCTGATCGTAGTGTCATGTTAGCAACATCCTGCAGTAGTAAAAGTACTTCAAAGAGTGCCCCAAAGTTTCTACCGGAGAGTCAAGACAAAAATGTGTGCCAACCCCTATGCATAAGTTCACATGGTCACAGAACCTGCAAGTTGATCACCAAAACATACATCAAGTGGATCACGTGAATATCCCATTGTCACCACAGATAAGCACATGCAAGACATACATCAAGTGTTCTCATGTCCTTAAAGACTCAATCCGGTAAGATAATTTCAAAGGGAAAACTCAATCCATTACAAGAAGGTAGAGGGGTGGAAACATCATAAGATCCAACTATAAAAGCAAAGCTCGCGGTACATCAAGACCGTGCTAAATCAAGAACACGAGAGAAAGAGAGAGAGAGAGAGATCAAACACATAGCTACTGGTACATACCCTCAGCCTCGAGGGTGAACTACTCCCTCCTCGTCAGGGAGAGCGCCGGGATGATGAAGATGGCCACAGGTGATGGATACCCCCTCCAGCAGGGTGCTGAAAAAGGGTCCCGGTTGGGTTTTGGTGGCTACAGAGGCTTGCGGTGGCAGAACTCCTGATCTTGGTTCTGTTCTGGAAGTTTGGGGATATAAAAGAGGTGCTGGTGTCAGGAACAAGTCAGGGGAGTTCCCGAGGCAGCCACGAGGTAGGGGGGCCGCGCCCAGGGGGTACGGCGCGCCCTCCACCCTCGTGGTGGCCTCAGGACTCTTATGGTCCATCTCGGATGCTTCTGGGCTTCTTCTAGTCCAAAAACAATCTCCGTAAATTTTCAGGTCAATTGGACTCCGTTTGATATTCTTTTTCTGCGAAACTCGAAAACAAGGAAAAACAGAAACTGGTACTAGGCTCTAGGTTAATAGGTTAGTCCCAAAAATCATATAAAATAGCATATAAATGCATATAAAACATCCAAGATAGATAATATAATAGCATGACACAATAAAAAATTATAGATATGTTGGAGACTTATCAAGCATCCCCAAGCTTAATTCCTACTCGTCCTCGATTAGGTAAATGATAAAATTGAATTTTTGATGTGGAATTCTACCTAACATATTTATCAATGTAATGTTCTCTATTGTGGCATGACTGTTCAGATCAATAAGATTCAAAACAAAAGTTTAATATTGACATAAAAACAATAATACTTCAAGCATACTAATAAAGCAAACATGTCTTCTCAAAATAACATGGCCCTACAAAATCATATAGTCTGGCTATGCTCCATATTTATCACACAAAATATTCAAATCATGCACAACCCCGATGACAAGCCAAGAAATTGTTTCACACTTTTGATGTTCTCAAACCTTTTCAACTTTCACGCAATACATGAGCGTGATCCAACACTATGGTGGAAGAGAATATGGTGGTTGTGGAGAAGACAAAAAGAAGGAGATAGTCTCACATCAGCTAGGCGTATCAACGGGCTATGGAGATGCCCATCAATAGATATCAATGTGAGTGAGTAGGGATTGCCATGCAATAGATGCACTAGAGCTATAAGTTTATTAAAGCTCAAAAAGAAACTAAGTGGGTGTGCATCCAACTTGCTTGCTCACGAAGACCTAGGGCAATTTGAGGAAGCCCATCGTTTGAATATACAATCCAAGTTCTATAATGAAAAATTCCCACTAGTATATGAAAGTGACAACATAGGAGACTCTCTATCATGAAGGTCATGGTGCTACTTTGAAGCACAAGTGTTGTAAAAGGATAGTAACATTGCCCCTTCTCCCTTTTTTCTCTCTTTTTTTGGCTTCTTTGGCCTCCCTTTTTTTGATTGGCTTCTTTGGCCTTTTCTTCTCACATGGGACAATGTTCTAATAATGATGATCATCACACTTTTATTTACTTACAACTCAAGAATTACAACTCGATACTTAGAACAAAATATGACTCTATATGAATGCCTCCGGCGGTGTACCGCGATGTGCAATGAATCAAGAGTGACATCCATGAAAGAATTACGAATGGTTGCTTTGCCCCAAATACAATTTCAACTAGATGATCATGCAAATCAATATGCCAATGATGAAGCGTGTCATAATAAATGGAATGGTGGAAGTTGCATGGCAATATATCTCGGAATGGATAAGGAAATGCCATAATAGGTAGGTATGGTGGCTGTTTTGAGGAAGGTATAAGGTGGGTGTATGGTACTGGCGAAAGTTGCGCTGTACTAGAGAGGCTAGCAATGGTGGAAGGGTGAGAGTGCGTATAATCCATGGACTCAACATTTAGATACCCACCCAGCCCTCTCAGGCCATCATCCTTTTGAGCCATCGGATCTCGCCCTCTACACATTCTTGGCTGTGAGATGCACTTCTAATCCCGCATGGGTGTAGTGAACTCGATTGGGCTGCTGCTCCCATTACAAAATCCGACATTTCTTGTAAATTGGGCTGGCTTACCATTGGGTTGTGCCGACTTGGGCTTGCTGGGTTCTACTTCTCTCCTCTCCCGTGGTTGGTGCCAAGATTGGTCCAGGGTGAGGAGGGCCTCGCTACATGATGCGACGCCACACGGCGATCCCACCTCAGTCTGGCATTCATGGGATGGGGGCAACGAACCGTCCCTTCAATTGAGTACAGAGTTCGAGGAAATAAATCACCATTGGTACCAGCCTTTAATGGTGATCAAAGTGCGCCACTCATGGATGCCAATATTTGCATGCCGGTTACCCTGACACTCAGGCTCTTCCTTTACTCCACACGTGTACATATAGTCGCACTGTTCCTTCCCCGCCCCATCTTTACTTCAGAAGTGGCGTCTCGGGCAGCCATTGTCGAGCCCCTCTTTCTCAATGGAATTATTGATTAATTATCATTGATGCTGTTATTTCTTCTCCCGACTTGATGTACCTTCTTGAAAGGATCGAGAAGAGGTGTCTAGAGGGGGGCGATTAGACCCTCAACAAGTAAATATAGCAGTTTTTAAGTTTCTCAAGTTGAGGTTGGAAATTAGCAAATTTCAAGCGTTCACAATACAATTCAAGCAAGCATGCAAAGAGTATATGAGCAGCGGAAAGTAAAGCAGGAACTTGCAAGAAAGTAAAGGGATGGGATTGGAGTGTGCAAACACAATTGGATACACAGAGATTTTTGGCGTGGTTCCGATAGGTGGTGCTATCGTACATCCACGTTGGTGGAGACTTCAACCCACGAAGGGTAACGATTGCACGAGTCCACGAAGGGCTCCACCCACGAAGGGTCCATGTAGAAGCAACCTTGTCTATCCCACCATGGCCATCGCCCATGAAGGACTTGCCTCACTTGGGTAGATCTTCAGGAAGTAGGCAATCTCCTTGCCCTTACAAACTCCTTGGTTCAACTCCACAATCTTGACGGAGGCTCCCAAGTGACACCTAACCAATCTAGGAGACACCACTCTCTAAAAGGTAATAGATGGTGTGTTGATGATGAACCCCTTGCTCTTGTGCTTCAAATGATAGTTTCCCCAACACTCAACTCTCTCACACAGATTTGGTTATGGTGGAAATATGATTTGAGTGGAAAGCAACTTGGGGAAGGCTAGAGATCAAGATTCTTGTGGTTGGAATGGAATGTCTTGGTCTCAACACATGAGTAGGTGGTTCTCTCTCAGAAAATGAGTAGTGGAAGTGTAGGCACGTTCTGATGGCTCTCCTCACGATTGAAGAATGGCTGGAGGGGTATATATAGCCTCCACACAAAATCTAGCCGTTACACACAGATTCCCAAACTCGGTGAGACCGAATGATGAAACTCGGTCAGACCGATTCAGGTCAAAATCTGAACATTAGAGTTTTCGGTGGGACCGACAAGCTCAACTCGGTGGGACCGATGTGCAAGGGTTAGGGTAAAACCTCAACTCGGTTTGACTGATTACACAAACTCGGTGAAACCAATTTTGGTAATAAGCAATCAGAGAATTGGTCAAGCAAACTCGGTGGTACCGATTGCACAATTTCAGTGGGACCGAAATTGTTGCAACAGGCAACAAGAAGTTTGCAAGCCCATCTCTGTGAGACCGAGATCCCATCAGTGAGAATGAACTGATTAGGGTTTGGCAGTGGCTATGTCAAAAGAATTCGGTGGCGCTGGATATATCAAATCGGTGGGGCCGAGTTTGACTCTTAGGTTTAGGACATATGTGGAAGTGAGAAAGTGGATGAGGGTTTTGGAGCATATCACTAAGCACTTTGAGCAACCAAGCCATTAAGTAACACCTCATCCCCTTTTAATAGTATTGGCTTTCCTATGGACTCAATGTGATCTTGCATCACTAAAATGAAAAAGTAGAGTCTTGAGCTTTTGCCAATGTTTGTCCTTAGCATCTTGAAGGGGTTCCATCCTCTTGTCCATGCCACTCCAATGGTGAAATTATCTGAAATATACTACGTAGAAGTATTAGTCCAACAAGAGATATATTGACATAGTTACCAAAATCACCCAGGGAGCACTTGTGCTTTCAATCTCCCCCTTTTTGGTAATTGATGACAACATACATCAAAGCTTTAGATAAGAATATAAGGAAATAGCAAGTAAAGCTTTGGAAAGACATGTAACATGGATTAGCTCCCCCTACATGTATGCAATCATGTGGTGATAGATCATAAGAGTATGATAATGCATAAACATGACAGAGCAAGCAATGAGTTACATGTGTCTTGGCTATATGCATCAGAGCAAATGGTGTAGATACTGGAAATATACCTTCATGTTCATGAGTCTCTCTTGCAAACAATATGTACCACAGCAAGAGATCTTCATGCACATGAGTGTGATGCATATACTTACCTTGTGGTCTTGAACTAGCTTTGGAAGAGATGCACCTGAGTAAACAAGGTTAGATAACACACGAACATCTAGTAGACAGAGCAAGAACAGGAGATCACAAGAATACCAAGATTGGGATGACATGTTGAGAGTGAGTACTAGGTACTCTAGTTGGTGATAGACATGTCCCCAAGAATAAAGATATGCAATGAATTCGAGAAATTTTCTTCCCTTAGGTGTCTTTCTCCCCCTAAATCTGACATTGGATAATGGGAGAAGATAGGGTAATAGAAAATCAGAGCAAACAAGAAAATAACAACACATACTATCATGTCTTTCCCATCTTGAAGACATGAGACAACTTTCCTCTTAAGAATAAGAAGCATCAGGAGAAGCTTTAGGTGTGCATTCTCTCTTATGTGATAAGCTTTGATGTGCTCTCTCTCCTCCTTTGTCATCAATTTCGAAGAAGGGACTTCTGGAGCATGAGTCAAGTAGGTTTGGTCCTTGAGTCACATTACAAAGCAACATGTAATAGGATGCTACTAGAGGACAAGTATCATTGAGTGGAGCTGGAACAAGTATGGAGGATGCAAATGACATAGTATTTTTCTCAGCATTGAGATTGGTAGCACCTAGTTGTTACTTTCAGTGGCACCGAGATGGTTTGGTTCAGCTGAAGTAATCAATCCTGTGAGGCTGAGTTCAACCCAGAGAGAAAACACTTGTCACCTCAGCTCACTTAGACAAATAATATCTCACAAGAATATGCAAGGAATTAACTGAAGGATTTGCAATGAATTGGATGCAGGGAATGCAGAACAAAGTAGAGAATCGAAAGGAAAAGAAATCTAGATGAATTTTTTTTGGTTTTTTTTAAAGGGGAACAAGCATGCAAGAGACAAATGCAAGGGTACAGAGAAACAACAGAGAACTACATCTAGAATTGGTTGGAGACAAATTCACCTATGCTAGAGTATATTGACTTAGGAGTCAAGTGAAGACACTTGATCATAGGTCATACTCATCGTTTAAGCTCAAAATGGGGTTGCCATTTTTCATTTAAGCATTTTGATGTATTCACATCTTGTTGAGTTGCTTTGACCCATGTCTTGGGGTAAAGCTTCTCTAAGATGGAATGACATACCTTGGGTGGTGGTGTTGATCTTGATCATATAGTTGAACTTGTGTAGGGTGCTCAAAGTTGATGTAGTTCATCAAGAGTTGGGAGCACCACTTGTAGTTGAAGTTCATCTTCCTACATGGATTAGTATTGCAAGTAAGAGCACTTGTGCATCCAAAATGGAAATCATGAAATTTGATATAAAGAAATTGTCCAATGATATATTGAAAGGATTCCTGCTTCCTTGTGTTCATCCACCATTTTGTAGAGACTTGGAGATATAGAGATTGCTTAGAATGTGATTGAGTTGCAATCTCGTAGAGTTGGGCTCATCCAAGTACCTACAAGGGTTAGATAGCATGCAAGTGTACAAGTATATCCAATATATATGATCATCATCATAAGAGAAATATTAAGGATTAGTCATAGAAAGGCTCATTCCTTGCATGCATCCACATGGAGTTTCTACTCCAAGTTTGAGGCATCAATGATGTTCAATTCACCTCTCAAATGGCAAAACACTTTCTCATCAAGTGGTTTGGTGAATATATCTGCCAATTGCTTATCGGTATGAACATGCTTAAGTTTGATATCTCCCTTAGCAACATGATCTCAAATGAAATGATGACGAACTTCAATATGCTTAATTCGAGAATGTTGCACGGGGTTATGAGCAATCTTAATAGCACTCTCGTTGGCACAAAGCAATGGAACATGTTTCACATATATCCCATAATATTTAAGAGTTTGGGTCATCCAGTAATTGAGCACAACATGAACCGGCGGCAATGTATTCCGCTTCAGCGGTGGATAAGGATACCGAGTTTTGTTTCTTGGAGGACCAAGACACAAGAGATCTACCAAGAAATTGACAAGTACCCGAAGTGGACTTTCTGTAAACCTTGTCATCGGCATAGTCTGAATTGGAGTATCCAACAAGATTAAAGGAAGACCTCTTAGGATACCAAATGCCAAAATTTGGTGTATGAATTAAGTATCTCACTATCCTTTTCACATCTTTAAGATTATATTCTTTGGGGGCCGCTTGATAACATGCACACATGCACACACTTAGCATGATCTCGGAACAGGAGGCACATAGACATAACAATGAACCAATCATAGAGCAGTAAACCTTTTGGTCAACCGGTTCTCCATCCTTTGTCAAGTCAAGATGTCCATTAGTAGGCATGGGGGTATTCATACCTTTGCATTCTTGCATGTTGAACTTCTTGAATATGTCCTTAGTGTACTTTGTTTGAGAGATAAAGGTTCCCACCTTAGTTTGCTTGATTTGGAAACCAAGAAAGAACTTTAGTTCACTCATCATAGACATCTCTGTCGGATTTTGGGTTTCGCAAACCCTTGATAGGTTCGAACTCTGGGGTGCATGCAGAGATCTCAATCTACCCAGCCTGCCAACTCGCGATCATCATAGCCTAGCACGTCGAGCTCAAAGGGACAGAGAGACACAGCAGTTTATCCCAGTTCGGGCCACCTTGCTGTGTAATACCCTACTCCAGCTTTGCGGTGGATTTCCTCGAGGGGCAGAGAATGAACTAGTATAATGGATGAACTGACTCAGGAGGTGAGGTGTTCTTGGGCTCAAGAGAGCTGGTGAAGGAGGAATTGCTTCGCTCCCTTCGGATCTCTCCCTCTCCTTGTGTGGTGGTGGCTAAGTCCTATTTTAGTGGCCTTGGTCCTCTTCCCAAATGTTGGCAGGAAGGGATCCCACAACGGCTGGATTTGAAGGGGGGCAAGAAGTACATCCTATCCTGACTAAAGTGGTATTCGCCTGCAAAAGCCTCTTGTTGTGATGCAGTGGTGGGCTCGGCGATGACCTCCGTCCCGCTGTCCTGGCGGCCCTGGTCTTGTTACACCTGAATGGAAACCTTTGGCTGATTCCTTAGGACTCCGCGTCTGTTGCTTGCCTCCTTTGCACCAAAGAGGAAACTGGTACTCTACACTCGCTGGAGCCCGCCTGGCCTTGATTGTCATGGCTCACGTCAGCTGAGCCTCACGAGGTGCACCTTACATAGAAGTCTCCGCTCCTTGGGAGCCAGCCTAAGGAGGCTGACCCCCTTGCAGGTCTTGGCGTCGTCTGCCTCGTGAGACTTGGCCCCTCGTGAGGGTCTTGGTTCATCGATGCTGAAGTTGGGTCGTACTAGGCCATCGATGGAGCCACACAGTGGGTCGCAGGTAGGCAGTTCTGGGTACCCCAGTATCCAGAATGCCGACAGTAGCCCCTGGGCCCAAAGCACGCTTGGACTTGGCTTCTAGGCGAAGCCAAAGGGCAAGTGTGGAGCACCGTGGTCCCTAACCGCCTGCAGCCTTGGACGATGTGTGGCGATTGATGGGAACTTCCCCAAGCTGCCTTGGCAACCGTTCCCGACTGGCAAAAGGGGCTGACACCTGTCGCTGAGCCTTCATTGCCTTCCTTCCTTCTTGCTCCAGATCCCCTTATCCCCACACCAGAAAAATCCTCCAGATCTGTCGGATTTCAGGTTCTGGCAGACCCTTGAGGTTCAAACACTGGGGTGCGCACGAAGATCTTTCCCCTACCAGCTCACGCGTCGAAATCTCGCAAAGGATCTAGGCTAGAAAGATGAACACACAAGGGACACGAGATTTATACTGGTTCAGGCCACCATTGTGGTGTAATACCCTACTCCAGTGTGTGGTGTTGTGGATTGCCTCAGGAGCTAATGATGAACAGTACAAAGGGAGAACAGCCTCATGAGGGGCTGTTCTTGAGCTGGTGCGATGAACTGCTTGGGCGAGTTCAGTCGCTTCTCTATCTCTGACCGGTCTGTTCTCTAGATCTCTCTAGCTTGTGGTGTCTAGTCCTATTTATAGAGCGAGGCCCTGGGCCTCTTCCCAAATAATGAGCGGGAAGGGCGCCAACAATTGACCATTTTGAAGGGGAACATCTGGTACACTTATCCTGACTAAAGTTGGTCTTCGGATGCCAAAGGCTCTGACGATGATGCCGTCCTGGGCTCCACGATGACCTCCATCCTGCCGTTCTGCTGGTCTAGGTCTTGTTGCACCGAAACGGTAACCTTTGCCTAATGCCTTGGCCTGTGCTTTCCCCCTTTGCACCAAAGGGGAAACAAGGACACTGCACAGGCCGGCGCCCGCCGGGTCTCGATCGTCATGGCTTGCGTCACAGGCTCCTCGGGAGGTACCCCGCCTTGATCTCTCCGCCTCCTCGCGAGCCTACCTGGGGAGGCTACTTCTGAGGAAGCTTCCTGTCATCCGCCCCGCGAGGCTTGGCCCCTCGCAAGGGTATTGAGCTTGAGCTGATGAAGCTGGGCTGCATTGGGCCCCCACTTGAGCAACGCCGCAGGCCGCAGGGAGGCAAGTCTGGGGACCCCCGTTCCTCGAACGCCGACAGTAGCCCCCGGGCCCAAGGCGCGCCCGGACTTGGCTTAGCAGAGAAGCGAAGGGGCAAGTGCGAAGCGCTGCGGGCCCTAATAGCCTACGGCCTTGGGCGCCGGGTGGCGGTTGATTGGACATGGGCGCCTCCGCTTCCCCATGATGCCTCATATCACGCCCGGCTAGGCGGACCCATGGTTGTACACAGCCATTCCCCTTTCGCTGCCCGCGTGTTTCCTGCCCTTCCTTCTTCCTCAGGCTCCAATCTCCGCCTCCAATCCAACTCGAACTCTCCGCCCTTTCCCATTGCCATGGTGCCAACGAAGAAGGAAAAAGGGTAGAAGCCCGCGTTGTCGTCCCGCTTGCCTACAGCGGTGGCCCCCGCCGTTGACCGGTCAATCATACTCAATCCCGAAGCCTTGAAGAAGGTCCGCTCCGCTCTTCCCACCATCTTCAACGAGTGCGGTAGGACCACGGTCTGGCCTGCGTCCCATGCTTCTTTTGATAGGGTCGTCACGGAGGTCACGTTCTTCGCCGATGCCCTGTGGGCGGGTCTGGTTCACCCATTTTCCGCTTTCTTCAATGCGGTGCTCTCCCATTATCAGATCCACATGATGCACCTCGGGCCCGAGTCCATTACTCTTCTGTCTGTCTTCGCTTTCGTTTGCGACGCAATGGTGGGTATTCCCCCTTCCGTTGCCCTGCTGCGCCATTTCTTCTCCTTGCGACTGAGCGACCCGGCTCAATGCTCAGGGTGTGTGAGCTTCCTCGCCGTGCCAGAGACGGCTGCTTCAGGGATCGATTTCCTTCCTCCCTCCGAGGCTAGGTTCAGAGAGCGGTGGTTGTACGTGAATGTCGGGGTGCCCAACCCCCAGTCCCGCGCCGAGAGGGGGCATGCCGCCTCAGGGCCCTCCGCGTATGCCAGAGGCAGAGGGTGACGCGGAAGGCATACTCAGGCGCACTCGGGAGCATCGCGCCCTTCGTCAAGAGTTCCTTCAGGGGGCGACGGATGTGGTGAGCCGGATCGGGGCAGAGCTTGCTGGTGAGGATGCACGCCTTGAGGCCGAGGGCCTGCGCCTCGCTGAGGAGAGGCGCAAGCTAAAGGTAGCCGTCGCCCTTGCGCGTCACCAGCGTGACCTTGATAACACGAAGGCTGAAGCGTCGCTGGTGGCCTCACGAGAGGCCTGCTCCCAGGCCATCAAGGAGGCCCGAGAGGCAGACCGACGGTGCAAGGATGTGGAGGAGCGTGCGTGGGGGCTTCAAGCCTGGAGCAACTCCCTGGACCAGCAAGTGGAACTACACCAGGCAGCCCTTGTGTCGCTGAAGGACGCTTCCGTCGACCAGACGGAGCTCCAGAAGCGCGAGGAGGCACTGCCGCTCGAGGACGCTGAGCGTAACTTTGATCTCGAGCAGTTGGAGACGAGGGAGCGCCTGGTGACCCAGGCGGAGGACGACGTCGCCGCGCGCAAAGCCCGAGTCCAAGAAGAGGTCGACCGCCGCATGGCGGAAGCTCGCTTGGATCTCGAGCGCCAATACGAAGCGAGGTTGGAGCTGATCAGGGTCGAAGCTGAGGGTAGGACCTCGGCCCTCAGGGCCAAACTGGCCGAAGTGACGCGGGGTGCGGACTCCTCCGCAGCCGCCCTTGGTGCAGCGTAGGCAGAGCTGGCTTCTTCCTGCGCCGAGCTACTTCTTCTCTAGTAGAGGGTTGATGGCGTTGAGGCCATCGCACGGCAGAATGAGGACAAGATCCGTTAGAGAGGGGATCTGGAGCATGAGCACGCCCCCATACTCCGAACGCTCAGGGAACGGGCTAACACGGCCCTGGGCAACATTTGCGAGGCCGTTGCCGAGGTGCCGCATGAGACCAACTATGCCGGCAACCTGCAATATTTCACTTACGTGGTGACGCTTCTAGAGAACTAGTCCAAGAGGTCTCGCTGGCTCGTCGAGGAGAGGAGCCGAGCCTTGCTCGGGCGTGCCTTCTCCCGTGTCTTCAGCTATCTGCAGGATAGGGATCCCCACTTCGATTTCGATGCCGCCATTGCACCTGTGCCCATAGCCATCCGGGGCGACCTGGCGCAATGGGTGGAAGATAACGTGGACGCCCTCGTCAGGGCCTTCGCATCTGATGATGATGGCGTGATCGTGGCCGCCGATGAAGGTGGCGTGGTGGACGCGCCTGGAGCTGGCGGAGGTGTTGATGGTGATGGTGATGGTGATGATGTCAGTGACGCCAGCGACGCCTCTGGAGGCGCCCTAGATGACGCGGCGATTGATATGTCCGAGTGATCGTTCGTCACCACTGTTTACCCTGCGTGAATAAGGTTCGGGCTCAGGCCTGAAGACTATAAGAGCATTTTGGGAGGGGAAGCCCCTCATGTAAAGGTTTGTGATCGATATCCTTGTAAGCGTAACGCTGCGTGTGAGCTTAGCTACTGGCCCGGTGATGGGTCAGCTGACCTGTTTACCTTTTGACCCCGACGAGTCCCGAGCGAGCCTGCGGGGGCCGCGGCACTTCGAGTGTCTTCAGGATGAACCCATTGATCCTATGATGAGAACCTCCGGAGAGGGTGCGGCGACAGCGGTCCAGATTGTAGACGTGCTCGGCCTGGCCCGGCTCGCGAGGGGCACGCGAGGGGAGGCAGCTGACGCTAACTTGGGATGTAAAGCCGAACCAGAACACGAGAGATTGCTCAAACGATACTAAACACCCCTTCCCCAGACACACGCAAGTCTAAATCTCAAATCCAACTTAAATTCAAATCGAAGAAACTTGTCAACAGAGGAAAAGGCAAAAAGTAAAAAGCCGCGTCGGCACCTAGTTTAGTCTTCGACATCTTCTCACCAGCGCGGAGCTAAGTGCTGCCACTGGGCGTGGGCGGGAGCCCCCGAGGCCCGAGGGCGGCTCTCCGGGGACTTCGGGCCATGTATAGCCCCACTCATTATTACGTGAGAGTGTCACGGGGCTGCGAGCTTCACATGCACCGGCCTTGCTTCATATCGCCAGATGAGGTCCCCGCCTTGCGCCACACTCTACCGCCATTGACGGCGACCGGAAACAAAGGATGACGCCAATGGGGTAGAGCAGTCACCAGCGGTTCCCCCGATGACCACGGGTCCTCTGCCGGGGACAGGCCTTGAGGCACCTCCTCGGTAGAGGGCCTACCTCCTGAGAACGCCTTGCGCCGAGCGCCGCGGGGATGACTCCGGATCTCGACCCCTCTCCTGCAGCCCCCGGTGCCCTTCTCCCGAGAGGTAGTTGGCTGTAGGATTGGGGCAGCCATCTGCTGCGGCGACCTGTACATCCTGCGACCCATGGTTAGCATAAGCTTGCTCCTGAGGAATTAGCGGTACTAGATAGTTGCTACCACCAGCGCGGTCGCCGTGGCCCTCTTGGGCTTCCTGAAAGGGCTCAGCTTCTGGTGTCTCCTCGCCCCAGCCTGGCCCGAGGAACGAGCCATGGTCTTCTTCTAGAGCGCATTCTCGATCCACCATGTGGGGCACATAAGCTTCTGGGGCCACCGCCCCCGTAGTGCCCCACATGCCATGCAGTCCAGCCTGGAGCGTTGTCTTGAGGGTGATGGCGCGATGGTCCACCAAGGCCGAAGATCGCGCCATGCGCTCCTTCGCCGGCCAGAGATGGGGCTGCAGCGACTTGGCGCCCGGTGCTGACGGCCGGTTTGGCATTGAGTAGGGCATGTAGTCCGCTCGGAGTTGCATGGGCACGTATGGGGCCGCCATATGGCCCTCCCTGGACCTGGGGCGGCAGTAGGACGCAGAAAGGAGGTGCTCCCGAGGCGGCGGCATCCAGGAGCTCGGCTACTCGCTCCAGCAACACGTCGCAGCCGGCCTCCAGCAACCGGCACCATAGCAGCTCTCGGGCCACCATGAGCGCGGCCCTGGTGTTTTCCTGCTCCCACCGAGTGTCAGGCGCTGTGGCCGCGGTGTGGTTCAAAGCTCTTGCTGCTGACCGCACCTGCCATACTGTGAGGGTAGGCGGTGTTTGGCTGCGTCGCCCGCACCCTGCGATGCCCAGCGGAGTGCGAGCTGCCTGAGGCGCAAGGTTGAGGTCGCCCTAGGATGGCGGCACGGCATGGGCGGGCCATGCCGCCCAGCGGTCGGCGTTGGCAGCCGGGTCACTTGACATCAGTGCGGCGAGGCGATGAAACGCGAGGCGGCGGAAGAAGGACTCCGGCGCACCCCTACGTGGTGCGCCAAATGTCGGATTTCGGGTTCCGGCAGACACTTGAGGTTCGAACACTGGGGTGCGCATGAAGATCTTTCCCCTACCAGCTCACACGTCAAAGTCTCGCAAAGGATCTAGGCTAGAAAGATGAACACACGAGGGACACGAGATTTATACTGGTTCAGGCCACCATAGTGGTGTAATACCCTACTCCAGTGTGTGTGGTGGATTGCCTCAGGGGCTAATGATGAACAGTACAAAGGGAGAACAGCCTCGCGAGGGGCTGTTCTTGAGCTGGTGCGATGAACTTCTTGGGCAAGTTCAGTCGCTTCTCTATCTCTGACCGATCTATTCTCTAGATCTCTCTAGCTTGTGGTGGCTAGTCCTATTTATAAAGCGAGGCCCTGGGCCTCTTCCCAAATAATGAGCGGGAAGGGTGCCAACAATTGGCCATTTTGAAGGGGAACATCTGGTACACTTATCCTGACTAAAGTTGGTCTTCGGCTGCCAAAGGCTCTGACGATGATGCCGTCCTAGGCTCCATGATGACCTCCATCCTGCCGTTCTGCTGGTCTTGGTCTTGTTGCACCGAAACGGTAACCTTTGCCTGATGCCTTGGCCTGTGCTTGCCCCCTTTGCACCAAAGAGGAAACAAGGACACTGCGCAGGCCGGCGCCCGCCTGTCGCCCGCCTGGTCTCGATCGTCATGGCTTGCGTCACCGGCTCCTCAGGAGGTACCCCGCCTTGATCTCTCTGCCTCCTCGCGAACCTGCCTGGGGAGGCTCCTCCTGAGGAAGATTCCTGTCATCCGCCCCGCGAGGCTTGGCCCCTCGCAAGGGTCTTGAGCTTGAGCTGATGAAGCTGGGCTGCATTGGGCCCCCACTTGAGCCACGCCGCAGGACGCAGGCAGGCAAGTCTGGGGACCCCCGTTCCTAGAACGCCGACAAGATCTGGCGATCCTCCCCACCAAGCTCTCACCCGATGGCCGCCAAGAAAGCTAAAGCTCCAGCCCCGACTGCCGGCCCCGCCTGTTTTGAGCCGGCGCTGATAGCGCCCTCCATCACCGAGGAGAATCTCTAGACTATGCTTCTCCTGAAGGCGAGCGATGACAGCGAATGGGTGAAGACGACGCTTCAGGTTGCCTCCGCCGAGCCGGAGCCCATGAACAGCACCTTCTACCCCTTCTTCCGTCACAGCGTTTGTGCAGGACTGGTTCCTCCTTTCTCCTGCTTCTTCTATGCCACCCTCCACCATTACGGTATCCACGCGCTCCACCTTCTTCCCAACATTGTCCTCCTTTTGTCCATCCTTGCCTTCTACTGCGAGGCGTTCGTGGGAGTGATGCCCTCTGTCGTGATGCTCCTCCACTTCTTCTACCTCCGCGTGAACGGCCACCAGCCCGCGGGGGGGTGCCGACTTCATCACAGCCCATGGCAGCAATGCGATTTCCCATGCCGGGAAGAAGGTGGAGGATGTCCAGTACAAATGGGTCCTCATGGACGCCAAGTGCTCCCATGTCCTGCTGGAGCTGTCGACCGGGCTCCCGTCCTCTGAGAAGGGGTGGTCTTCTGAGAAGATTACCGACCCCAAGTTGAGGCCGCTGATGAAGAAGATGGAGGCCGACTTGAAGGCCAAGAAGCTGACGGGGGCCATGATTATCAAGGAGTTCCTGACGCGGCGCCTGGCGCCACTCCAGGGGCGCTCTCACCCCTTGTGGAAGCTTGGGGGTGCCGAAGATAAGCTCCATCTACGCCAGGACAGCCTGCCTGACGAGGAGTTGAGCAAGGTCCTACTTTCCTTGACAAGGAAGGACCCGAGCGGCCTTCCAGATGGCTGCCTCCCGCTGTACCGCTGAGAAGATGGGGAGAAGATCGCCGCCGCCATTCCCGTCTTCAGTGAGCGCGGGCTCATGTCGACGGGGCCTCCCCCACCGATCGCCTGCTTGGTGGACCTGTCCTCCGGCGACCCCTCCTCCGAAGCCACCGAGCAGGGGGAGGGGGAATACACTTCCACGATGCAGAGAGACCTCCTCCGCGGCTTCCCCGACGACGATGACGAGGATGCGCATCCGATCATGGAGCTAGCTCACCCTGCCGGGGTGACCACAAGATCCGGGGGCCTCCTCGAAGAAGCTGAAACGAGTGGTCATGAATAGGAGCAGGTCGGCGCTGGTTCCCCCGGGCAGCACTCCTCCTTCGTCATCGCCCACCCGCACGGTGCCGACCGCGTGCTCGCTTTCTCCCAAGAGCGCAGCTCTAGCCGTGCCCGCGAAGCCCGCGCTGATGAGCCTGAAGAGGAGCTACGTTGCCTCGGACCAATAAGTGTTCCTTCTTGGCCTTGCTCCTGGATCTCGATGCGATGCTTAGTATCTTCATTTGATGTTAGGTCGCAGTCATCGGCGAAGAAGAATAAGGAGGGTGCTGAGGACGCCGAGGTCGAGCACATTGCGGCGGCTGCCGCGGCTTCTGCGCAAAGGGGCGTAGCGGCTCATGTGGCTCCAGTAGCAGCGCCGTCCTCTCAGAGCTCGAAGGCCCAGCCTCGGGAGGAGTCGGCTTCCGCGACAGGGCTAACCCTGGCGGCACCCATCCCCAACACGACTTCTTAGGACGCAAGGCCTCTAGAGCCCCCTGTCCTTCCTACTGCCGCAACTCCACCAGTCTCGGCACCGGGAGCGCCTCTTCTTCCACCCACCACGCCATTGGGCCGTGGTGCTTCTTCTGCCTCCGGGGCCTTGGAAGAGGCCCGATACATGCTGGACCAGCTCCAGGGTGATCTTCGAGGTCCGGACCGGCGCGTGGTGTTGGGGCGCCTATAGCTGGTCTTGGGGTGGCTCCTGGCCGACGCGTTTGTCCGGGTGGCCTGGAGCCAAGCCGCGGTATCCGTGGAGGAGCCTCGGAAGGTGGCTGGCATAGCCGCTGCCGAGCGTGACATGGTGCTGAAGGAGGCCAAGGACGCCCAGGAGCGGTATCATGTAGTGGAGGTTGAGCTGAAGGCCCTTCGGGATTAGTAGGCCGGCCAGGCCGGTCAGCCCCGGGAGCGAGAGGAGAAGATGAAGGCCCAGGAGGCTATCGTCATTGATCAGGACACTGAGCTGAAGCGGTCAGCCCAGGAACAGGCCGCGGAGCGCGACAGCCTGAAGAAGTTGAAGGATGAGGCGGAAGCGGCCCAGACGTCCCTTGCTGAGGCCAAGAGGGAAGCCACCATGGAGCACAGCGCCTTCGTCTTCCTCGAGGCGAGGTTCTGCAAGGCACGGCAGGAACTCTTTGGGAGCGAGCCCCAGTGGTCAGCGGTGACCCCGAAGGAGAGCCCTGCCGCTCTGGCCCCCGAGCTTGTTGAGGCGCTCGAGGACGTCGGCGCTGGGTTTGGCTCCATGGTGGAAGGTGAGGCCCGCATACTCTCTTCCTCGGCCCTGACACGTGCCTTCAGCCATCTCTATCTCCGGGACGCCAGCTTTGACTTCGCCGCCTTGCTCGAGCCTGTGGACCCCGACTCCTGCGACGCTGCTGCTAACACTGTGAAGGGTCTAGTGGAGGACCTGTTGGTCAAGTTCCTCGCTGTTGGCCCCGCGGCTAGAGCTGAGGGCAAGGGTGATGGCGACGTCGTCGACGAAGGGACTCCACGGGCGGGCAACGGCTCTGGCCAAGGTTGAAGAGGTGGCTCGGCGGTGGTGGTCCTTCCTGGTTTTATTCTGTAACCTGTACCCTGCCTCATCGAGGCGTTAGAACTTATGAGTGGAACAATATGTTTTGTAATAATTAGCTTATGGTTTCGCGATGTCTTTTCCGTTTGCTTTATCGTTTTGTGTCGGCAGGGCCTGACCCCGCGCGTACCTCAGCAGCCGCTGGGTCGTCCCAATTGCCAGGACAAGGCTAGGGGGTGAGGGGCTATGTGGCCAGTTAGGCTCCTGAGACATGATGCTCAGGAGTCCCCCTTGACGTGTGAAAAGCTTGGGAAAGGAGGTGCAAGGGCAAGCCTCTGTGTTCTGCGTCGGCAGGGCCCGGCCCCGCGCGTTCCTCAGTCGCCGCTGGGTCGTCCGGATCACCAGGACGTTCTAACGCCCTAGATACAACTTTCCATATTCGTAACTCCAACTCTTGCCTTCTCCGGAGATGCGATATATTATTTCCTTCGTGGTTGGGTTTTTGTCTTTTGTTTTGCATTTTGTTCATGTCATGCATTTCATCTCATGGAATCTTGCGCATTGCATCGGCATCGTTTTCTTAAAACTTGCATCTGCTCGTAGTTGCCGCTTCTTCCGTGTCTCGGTTGACCTTCTCTCAGATCAACCGGACCGCTCTATTCTCTCTCTTTTCTAAGCTCATCAAATCCCTTGCCTTCGTTGACCATTCCGAGACCAACCGGGTTTTTCGAGTCCCTCTTGTCTGGCCACTTAATCTTTCTCCACAGTGCATAGACCCCTCTCGTGCGTGTCCGAAAATTGTCCCGAACCCGAACCGCAAGGTCATGACCGTTGGATTCAGATCACCCCCAAGCATTCGTAAAATATCTGTGTTTCTCCATTGGACTCCCCTAACTTTTTATTCTGGATCATCCGATCGTGATCTGATGGTCCAAATGCCACTCATACCTACCACCTACTATATAAATAGTCCTAACCCTAATATCTAGGGACTTTGTCCCTTCACCCGCCGCCGCACTCCCCACCAAATCCCCCCTCAGGATCCTCCTAGATCCCCTTCGCTCCAACCAGCCATCACCGAAACTTCCAAATCCATCGATCCCCACCTCTCCTCGATTCCAGCCACATCCCTTCTCGATCTCGTCGGGATCGAGGCTCTCTCCCGTCGCCCGTGCTCCTTCCCGAGCAGCGCACCCTGACGCCTCCTAGTTCCCGCAGCCGCACAAGTACCCATGGAGGCGCGCATCCTCAAGCATGTGCTCCTGCTCGACTCTGCCATCAATCGCACCGCCGACTCTCCCGCAGCTTTGCCGGAACCCACCAGCCCAACAGCGAGACCGAGCCCCCGTCTCTGCTCCCGTGCTCAACGCCTCCTCTTCCCCGACGTTGCTGCCTCGCAGGAGCTTCCCGACCTAAAGCTCATCCGCGAGCAGACCGAGATGCCTTCTCCCTCCTCCTCGCTGATCCGGCCGTTGCCGACGAGCAACAGCGGCCTCCAGGACCTCTGCTCCTCCTCCCTGTCCTCCTCTTTCTTTTTTTTCGCCTCCCTCTCTCGATTTCTCTCTCTCTCTCATGTACCTCCCTCTCTCTCTCAGGTACACATGAGCAGGGACGCGCGCCATGGATGCCTCCTCGAGCTCCAGTTTGCCTCGCGGTCGCCGGGAACCGATGCCCCGCGGCCGGATCCGTCAAGCTCCGCCTCCCCGCGCCGAGTCCCTCGCCGGAGTGAGCTCGTCCCCGGAGCCCTCATCGCCGGCCTCCCCTGCTGCTGTTTCTGTTCTTCAGAGACAAAAGCAGTAGTGGCTCGCTCGTCCCGAGTGTTGACTGCGCCCTACCTCGCCTCGATGTCCCTGCTGGGCCCGCAGCCAGCGCCAGTGCGTGGGTCGCGCCAGGCCCAACGCCCCCTTCCGGCCTCACCTCCACCGATCTGGGCCATGGCCCGTAGTGAGAACCCCAGCCCCTCTAGATTCTGCCTGATAGTATTTTTTCCCTAATCTGCGATTTTAGCCATTATCCGAGGATTTACAGTTTTACAGAAAAGACCCTCATCTTCATGCATTTAATAACTCATGAACTGTGCATCGGATTAAAATGATTTAAACATGTAAAATGCTTAGAATTTTGTGTAGATTAATAATATGCCACTTTAATCCATGTTTAAAATGTTTAAAATGCTGTTTGTTTAAATTTTCTTAAATGACATGTTAAAATGATTCATTTCATAACTAAATAACCGTACCAAATTCAAGATATGCACATGGGGATTTTAAGTAAACTTTATATGTAAATGGGGTGGAAAAATGCCTGGTTTAACATGGTGCACTCATCTTGCATGTTTAACAACTCTAAAATATGGTTTAGGGCAGAACAGTACCAAATTCAAGATATGCACATGGGGATTTTTTGGAATTGTTTCTTGTTGTTCCGGCCTCATTTAAACTTGCCTAGATAGGTAGCTTAATTATGCTTCGCCTCTTGCCATGTTTAACAACATTTAATATTGTTTGGTAGCTTAAACGAGATTAAACTAAATATGTCCATGTGGTGTTTTGTCAATATGCAACTCGTTGCATATTGAGGTCCACTTAACTTGTAGTATTGTTTGTTGCACTTTTCCATGCCATGCCTCATTTAAATCGGACATGCATCATACTTGGTTGTGCATCATGCCATGTTTATGCCTATGCATTTACAATGTTGTTTGTTTCTTTCCGGCGTTGCTTCTTAGTTCCGGTAATGTTGCGATTGTGAGGATTCGTTCGACTCTCCCGTTCGTCTTCTTCATGGACTCGTTCTTCTTCCTTGCGGGATTTCAGGCAAGATGACCGCTACCCTGGATCTCATTACTATCATTGCTATGCTAGTTGCTTCGTTCTATCGGTATGTTGCGCTTCCTATCACTTGTCCTCAAGCCTTCCCAATTTGCCATGTCAGCCTCTAACCTTTTTCCCCTTCCTACCAAACCGTTGCTTGGCTATGTTACCGCTTTGCTCAACCCCTCTTATAGCGTTGTTAGTTGCAGGTGAAGTTGAAGATTGCTCCACGGTGGACAGGATTTTGTTGGGATATCACAATATCTCTTATTTAATTAATGCATCTATATACTTGGTAAAGGGTGGAAGACTCAGCCGTATGCCTGGTGTTTTGTTCCACTCTTGCCGCCCTAATTTCCGTCATACCGGTGTTATGTTCCCGGATTTTGCGTTCCTTACGCGGTTGGGTGATTTATGGGACCCCCTTGACAGTTCGCTTTGAATAAAACTCCTCCAGCAAGGCCCAACCTTGGTTTTACCATTTGCCTCACCACCACCTACTTTTCCCTTGGGAGTCGCTCACTCGAGGGTCATCTTTATTTTAGCCCCCCCGGGCTAGTGCTTGTCTAAGTGTTGGTCCGAACCGAGCCACCTGCGGGGCCCCCTCGGGGATACTCGAGGTCTGGTTTTACTCGTAGCCTGCCTCATCCGGTGTTGCCCTGAGAACGAGATATGTGCAGCTCCTATCGGGATTGTCGGCACATCGGGCGGTCTTGCTGGTCTTGTTTTACCATTGTCGAAATCTCTTGTAAACTGGGATTCCGAGACTGATCGGGTCTTCCTGGGAGAAGGTATATCCTTCGCTGATCGTGAGAGCTTATCATGGGCTAAGTTGGGACACCCCTATAGGGTATAAACTTTCGAAAGCCGTGCCTGCGGTTATGTGGCAGATGGGAATTTGTTAATGTCCGATTGTAGATAACTTGACACCAGATCCGATTTAAAATGCATCAACCGTGTGTGTAGCCGTGATGGTCTCTTTTCGGTAGAGTCCAGGAAGTGAACACGGTTTCTGGGTTATGTTTGATGTAAGTAGGAGTTCAGGATCACTTCTTGATCATTGCTAGTTGACGACCATTCCTTTGCTTCTCTTCTCGCTCTTATTTGCGTATGTTAGCCACCATATATGCTTAGTCACTGCTGCAACCTCACCACTTTACCCCTTCATTCCCTTTAAGCTTTGCTAGTCTTGATACCCATGGTAATGGGATTGCTGAGTCTTCATGGCTCACAGATTACTACAACAACAGTTGCAGGTACAGGTTATGCGCTGATCATTACGCGAGAGCGATGCTTGCTGGCGTTGAGTTCTTCTTCTGCTTCTTCGATCCGGGGATAGGTTCCAGCTCGGCAGCTTGGGCTAGCAAGGTGGATGTCGTTTGAGTTTCTATTTGTGTTTCATCCGTAGTCTGATGTTGCTCTTGTAAGATGATGTTGTATTCTTGTGGCATGTATGCCTTTTGTATGTATCCCCATCTATTATGTAATGTTGATGTAATGATATCCACCTTGCAAAAGCGTTTCAATATGCGGTTCTATCCTTGGTGGGACCTTCGAGTCTCTTTAGGATAGTGTCGCATATTGGGCGTGACAAGTTGGTATCAGAGCCTCGACCGACCATAGGAGCCCCCTTGTTTGTTGGCCGTTGTTGAGTCTAAAAAAACTATTTTGAGTCTTAGGATTATATATCGGAGAGTAGGAATTCTTTTTACTCCTTAGCACCTTCGTCGCTCTGGTGAGGTCTCCTGACGTAGATGTTTTGACTTTCCTCTCCTCAAATTTCACTAAAAAAATTTAGGATCAAGCGGGTATCTTGGAATCGTTCCGATGGTTTTGTGACAAGAACATTGTTCTTGGTGCCTCCTGTCTTTTATGTGGCAGTGACCCGGGGAGTTGAGCTCCGAGGTGTTGTCGTCACAATTTTATCGTTGCAGTTCTGGAATACCTGAGTTTTGCCGACATCGAAAATCTCTTTTATGCAGTTGTTGGTGAGATAACCTCGACGCCACCCAGTACTAGGGCGGGAGTTCGGGAGTATTGCCATAGCTCGTATAACGGATGCTTTTCGAAGGTTGAGGTACACGATTTCCGGAGTTTTCTTGGTTATGTGTTGACGGATGGATACAGCTGGATGTAGGGATTGTTAGTTTGGGTGAGATATATATTGCTTCCCCTGTATCCCCAACACAAGATTGCATAACCAGAAAGTTTTGGGAGTTTATAGGTGGGAATTCAAGTAGCTCCTAGAATATCTTTCCGACAGATGCATGATACGGGATTGGGTAAATCTCTATCATATGTTTGTTTCCGGCTTATTCTGCAAGCCAAATCCTTTGTTTTGTTTTATTTGTGGTATTCGAGTTGCTTCGAAGTCAAATGTTGAATCCATACCTTTCATAAACGGTGTTCTCATATTTCTATGCGAGTACTAATCCTTCTTGATCACTAAGGTTGTCATGTCAACTCTTTTCCAACAGGTGTGCTTCTCTTCAAGTGGATCCGATCATTTCAACATTTGTGAGATAAATTCTAAGTTTTCTCAATGGTGTTTATTCCATCTTCCCCAAGTTGCCTTTGTTTTCCCGCCCTCCCACCCTTTTTCTTCAAAGACTCAAATTTCTTAATCATGTATCCTTTTATTTGTGGGAAGTCTCTTCATTCTTTTCTTTCAATGTTCTTATCCGGTGATTTCCCATGAAGATGCTCAACAGTTTCAAGTTCATCATCCTCCGTTCTCTTTTCTTCTTCGGTGGATCCAATTCAAGCTTTGTCGATCATATCTTTTCCTTGTTTCAAATGTTTTCTCATGCCGGTGTACCTCTTAATCATTCACTTCTTCCTATTCATTTGTTCTGTAGTGCTGAAGATATCTCACAAGACTTGTGTTTCCATTCTCAATCCGTTCAAGATATTTCGAGGTTGTTATCTCATTCAAGCCATTTAATTCTACCGGTGCAATCTTCATTTCAAGCAATCCTTCAACGATGGTTCTTTCGAGTGGGCCCTAATCCACAGGTCTTTTCCCAGGATCTTACCTAACTCTTCTAATTATTCCGGAGCTATTCCCAAATTGTTTTCCAATTTTGACGTAAGAATGAATTTTCATCAGTTAGATGTCTTCTCCAAGATCGCTTTCAAAATATTTTCATCGTTTGTTCATCATTTCTATTCTTCTTTGTTCCGAAGTGCCTCAACAATTTTGGTGGTTCTCGTCATCATTCTCAGCATGTGAAGACTGACGAAGAAGAGTTTTCCTCTAAATCTTGTCCATTCTCTCGAAGTTTCGTGGTTCTAGCTTCATGTTATCCTCGTGAATTATTCCATTTATCAGATATTCCTTTTTCCTACCCATGCGGAGTATGTCGGGAGTTGTTTTTTCCATTTTTTTTCACCGGAGGCCATCGTTCCAGAAGAATTCTTCGTCCTCACATTTCAGCTACCGTTATCCAATTATCCCGGTGCTGCGTTCAAGTGCTCTTTAATCAGTTCGAGTTCTTCCTGTTCTTTTGCATCTAAATCCCCTCAAGTATCTTCATTCGTTTTCAAATTCTTCCCGGTGAATTGTGCCTTTGCTATGTTCATTTTCAATTCTTACGGTGGTTCGTTCAAGATTTCTCTTCATTCGTCATCCTATCAATTCATTCATTCATTCGTTGTTTCCAAATCCCACCGGTGGTTCCATCAATACCTTCTCAAGTTTGCGCTATATCTCTCTTAATCCTTTCTACGGGAATAAGTAGTATGCAAAATCCATTGCTTGTCATCAATTTAATTTGATGAAGGATAAGCATATAATAAATCTTATTCTTATTTCCTTGAGGTGATTCAATTCTTTTCTTCCGGAGATTGTTCATGATGAAGTAATTCATGGTTCTAATGTTTCATCTTTTCCTTTTCTGGAGTTCCAAGTTTTCTGCATTATCTCGTCGCGAAGCTCCATCTAAATCATCGCAAGGCTTCACCTTGTGTTTTCAAGTTCTCTTTCTTTTATCATCCTTTTATTACCGGACTTCTTCATGGAGACTCTACATGGTGGTTCGTCAAGGATTCTTTTCATTCTTCAATTGTTCTTCAAGATTTCTCTTGAAGTTAAGATCAGCCAAGCTATAGTCAAAATTAAACATGGTGCTCAACACATGTTTTGTTTTGAGGCGTTCAAGTATTCTTCTTCTTGCATTTCGAAGTGCAATTTTTTCTACCTTAGCTTTTGAGGTGGTGTTATATCATTCTTGGCAATTTCCATTCAGGTTCTGTGATTCACATGTTGTCAAGAATGAGGTATTTTAAATCCATCAATATTTCCTTTGGAGTTATCTTGGTATAGATTTCACCTACAGCCTTCCCTAAGGAATGTTGCTATTTGTGATGCTTATCAATGATCCGAGTTTTCTCCTATCCTCTCGGCGAAAGAAGTTTTCATCTCTTCTTTGATCTCAAACAAGCAATTGTTTTTCGTTAGTGGCAGAATTTCACCTCAAGTGTTGAGATGTTTCCATAAGCCCACTACAAGCTTATTCTTTTCGTTGTTGGTTTTCCAACAACTCCATTCAATCCTTCTTTGCAAGGATGCTTTCCAAGTTCATTTGTGGTAGAAATTGTCATTTTCTCCTCCATCCCTTTTATCCAAACAATCTAGCTTCTATTCTTTTGTTCCGGAGGCATTGTGATGTTGCTCTCTTCACTAATCATCTTGTTTTGTCAAGATCATGTTCTTTTCCTTGCTTATCCATTTAACCGGAGTGTTGTGTCTATCATTCCTCATTTAACCGGAGTCTCATCCAAGTGCTTTCATTTTGCCAAGTTCATGTTCTATTCCTTCCATGTTCAACCGGAGTGTTGCCCGAATTCTTCCTCTCTCATCATGTTTTAACCGGAGTGGTTTCGAATTCTATCTTTTCCATTAAACTCTTGATTCATGTCTTTTCAACCTTCAAGCTATCGTAATGTTCCTCGTTCCTCTTTTCTAACGGATTGTTTGCAATCTCGTTCATCTCTGTTGTACTCTTTCTTTTAAATTCCTCAACCTATCAAGGTTCGTGGTTTCACTCATTCGTCAAAGAAGCAACTTAGTTTTACCTCTTCTCTTCCTCTTCCTTTTCCCTCCGGTGCCATCCTAGATCTCGAGACGAGATCCTCTCGTAGTGGTGGAGTGTTGTAACGCCCCAGATACAACTTTCCATATTCGTAACTCCAACTCTTACCTTCTCCGGAGATGCGATATATTATTTCCTTCGTGGTTGGGTTTTTGTCTTTTGTTTTGCATTTTGTTCATGTCATGCATTTCATCTCATGGAATCTTGCGCATTGCATCGGCATCGTTTTCTTAAAACTTGCATCCGCTCATAGTTGCCGCTTCTTCCGTATCTCGGTTGACCTTCTCTCAGATCAACCAGACCGCTCTCTTCTCTCTCTTTTCTGAGCTCATCAAATCCCTTGCCTTCGTTGACCATTCCGAGACCAACCGGGTTTTTCGAGTCCCTCTTGTCTGGCCACTTAATCTTTCTCCACAGTGCATAGACCCCTCTCGTGCGTGTCCGAAAATTGTCCCGAACACGAACCGCAAGGTCATGACCGTTGGATTCAGATCACCCCCAAGCATTCGTAAAATATCTGCGTTTCTCCATTGGACTCCCCTAAATTTTTATTCTCGATCATCCAATCGCGATCCGATGGTCCAAATGCCACTCGTACCTACCACCTACTATATAAATAGTCCTAACCCTAAAATCTAGGGACTTTGTCCCTTCACCCACCGTCGCACTCCCCACCAAATCCCCCCTCGGGATCCTCCCAGATCCCCTTCACTCCAACCAGCCATCACCGAAACTTCCAAATCCATCGATCCCCACCTCTCCTCGATTATAGCCACATCCCTGCTCGATCTCGTCGGGATCGAGGCTCTCTCCCGTCACCCGTGCTCCTTCCCGAGCAGTGCACCCTGACGCCTCCTAGTTCCCGCAGCCGCGCAAGTACCCATGGGGGCGCGCATCCTCAAGCCCGTGCTCCTGCTCGACTCTGCCATCCATCACACCGCCGACTCTCCCGCAGCTCTGCCGGAACCCACCAGCCCAGCAGCGAGACCGAGCCCCCGTCTCTGCTCCCGTGCTCAACGCCTCCTCTTCCCCGACGTTGCTGCCTCGCAGGAGCTTCCCGAGCCGGAGCTCGTCTGCGAGCAGACCGAGATGCCTTCTCCCTCCTCCTCGCCGATCCAGCTGTTGCCGACGAGCAACAGCGGCCTCCAGGACCTCTGCTCCTCCTCCATGTCCTCCTCTCTCTTTTTTTTCGCCTCGCTCTCTCGATTTCTCTCTCTCTCTCTCTCATGTACCTCCCTCTCTCTCTCAGGTACACATGAGCAGGGCCGCGCGCCATGGATGCCTCCTCGAGCTCCAGTTCGACTCGCGGTCGCCGGGAACCGATGCCCCGCGGCCGGATCCGTTAAGCTCCGCCTCCCTGCGCCGAGTCCCTCGCCGGAGCGAGCTCGTCCCTGAGCCCTCATCGCCGGCCTCCCCTGCTGCTGTTTCTGTTGTTTAGAGACGAGAGCAGTAGTGGCTCGCTCGTCCCGAGCGTTGACCGCGCCCTGCCTCGCCTCGATGTCCCTGCGTGGCCCACAGCAAGCGCCAGCGCGTGGGTCGCGCCAGGCCCAACGCCCCCTTCCGGCCTCACCTCCACTGATCTGGGCCATGGCCCATGGTGAGAACCCCAGCCCCTCTAGATTCGGCCTGATATTATTTTTTTGGGCCATTTGCATTTCTGCCCCTAACACGAACCACCTACTCAGATTTGCCCCTAATTTCAAAGCATGCTCAAATTTGCCCCTCTGCCGTTAAGTCACTACTCAAAAATGCCCTTCCGTCCAGTCAAAGGCCTTTGACCGTCAAAGGCCCATGTGTACTGTAGCAGACGGAAAGTGCTACAGTATTGGATGGAAAGTGCTACAGTACTGTACGGAAGGGCATTTCTGAGTAGTGACTTAATGGCGGAGGGGTAAATTTGAGCATGCTTCAAAATTAGGGGCAAATCTGAGTAGTGGGTTCGAGTTAGGGGCACAGATGTAAATGTCCCTATTTTTTCCCTAATCTGTGATTTTAGCCATTATCCGAGGATTTACAGTTTTACAGAAAAGACCCTCATCTTCATGCATTTAATAACTCATGAACTGTGCATCGGATTAAAATGATTTAAACATGTAAAATGCTTATAATTTTGTGTAGATTAATAATATGCCACTTTAATCCATGTTTAAAATGTTTAAAATGATGTTTGTTTAAATTTTCTTAAATGACATGTTAAAATGATTCATTTCATAACTAAATAACCGTACCTCGGATTTAAATAAACTTTATATGTAAATGGGGTGGAAAAATGATTGGTTTAACATGGTGCACTCATCTTGCATGTTTAACAACTCTAAAATATGGTTTAGGGCAGAACAGTACCAAATTCAAGATATGCACATGGGGATTTTTCGGAATTGTTGCTTGTTGTTCCGGCCTCATTTAAACTTGCCTAGATAGGTAGCTTAATTATGCTTCGCCTCTTGCCATGTTTAACAACATTTAATATTGTTTGGTAGCTTAAACGAAATTAAACTAAATATGTCCATGTGGTGTTTTGTCAATATGCAACTCGTTGCATATTGAGGTCCACTTAACTTGTAGTATTGTTTGTTGCACTTTTCCATGCCATGCCTTATTTAAATCGGACATGCATCATACTTGGTTGTGCATCATGCCATGTTTATGCCTGTGCATTTACAATGTTGTTTGTTTCTTTCCGGCGTTGCTTCTTAGTTCCGGTAATGTTGCGATTGTGAGGATTCGTTCGACTCTCCCGTTCGTCTTCTTCATGGACTCGTTCTTCTTCCTTGCGGGATTTCAGGCAAGATGACCGCTACCCTGGATCTCATTACTATCATTGCTATGCTAGTTGCTTCGTTCTATCGGTATGCTGCGCTTCCTATCACTTGTCCTCAAGCCTTCCCAATTTGCCATGTCAGCCTCTAACCTTTTTCCCCTTCCTACCAAACCGTTGCTTGGCTATGTTACCGCTTTGCTCAGCCCCTCTTATAGCGTTGTTAGTTGCAGGTGAAGTTGAAGATTGCTCCATGGTGGACAGGATTTTGTTGGGCTATCACAATATCTCTTATTTAATTAATGCATCTATATACTTGGTAAAGGGTGGAAGACTCGGCCTTATGCCTGGTGTTTTGTTCCACTCTTGCCGCCCTAGTTTCCGTCATACCGGTGTTATGTTCCCGGATTTTGCGTTCCTTACGCGGTTGGGTGATTTATGGGACCCCCTTGACAGTTCGCTTTGAATAAAACTCCTCCAGCAAGGCCCAACCTTGGTTTTACCATTTGCCTCACCACCACCTACTTTTCCCTTGGGAGTCGCTCTCTCGAGGGTCATCTTTATTTTACCCCCCCCCCCAGGCCAGTGCTTGTCTAAGTGTTGGTCCGAACCGAGCCGCCTGCGGGGCCCCCTCGGGGAAACTCGAGGTCTGGTTTTACTCGTAGCCTGCCTCATCCGGTGTTGCCCTAAGAACGAGATATGTGCAGCTCCTATCAGGATTGTCGGTGCATCGGGCGGTCTTGCTGGTCTTGTTTTACCATTGTTGAAATGTCTTGTAAACCGGGATTCCGAGACCGATCGGGTCTTCCTGGGAGAAGGTATATCCTTCGTTGATCGCGAGAGCTTATCATGGGCTAAATTGGGACACCCATGTAGGGTATAAACTTTCGAAAGCCGTGTCCGCGGTTATGTGGCAGATGGGAATTTGTTAATGTCCGGTTGTAGATAACTTGACACCAGATCCGATTTAAAATGCATCAACCGTGTGTGTAGCCGTGATGGTCTCTTTTCGGCAGAGTCCAGGAAGTGAACACGGTTTCTGGGTTATGTTTGATGTAAGTAGGAGTTCAGGATCACTTCTTCATCATTGCTAGTTGACGACCGTTCCTTTGCTTCTCTTCTCGCTCTTATTTGCGTATGTTAGCCACCATATATGCTTAGTCGCTGCTGCAACCTCACCACTTTACCCATTCCTTCCCTTTAAGCTTTGCTAGTCTTGATACCCATGGTAATGGGATTGCTGAGTCCTCATGGCTCACAGATTACTACAACAACAGTTGTGGTTACAGGTTATGCGATGATCATGACGCGAGAGCGATGCTTGCTTGCGTTGAGTTCTTCCTCTGCTTCTTCGATCAGGGGATAGGTTCCAGGTCGGCAGCTTGGGCTAGCAGGGTGGATGTCGTTTGAGTTTCTGTTTGTGTTTCATCCGTAGTCGGATGTTGCTCTTGTAAGATGGTGTTGTATTCTTGTGGCATGTATGCCTTTTGTATGTATCCCCATCTATTATGTAATGTTGATGTAATGATATCCACCTTGCAAAAGCGTTTCAATATGCGGTTCTATCCTTGGTGGGACCTTCGAGTCTCTTTAGGATAGTATCGCATATTGGGCGTGACAGACGTGACCAAGGGGTGAGGGGCTACGTGGCCAGTTAGGCTCCTAAGACGCGATCCTCAGGAGTCCCCCTTGACGTACAAACAACTTGGGAAGCGAGGGACGAGAGTTAGGCCTTGGTGTTCTACGTCGGCAGGGCCCGGCCCCGCGCGTACCTCAGCCGCACTGGATCGTCCGGATCGCTGGGACGAGGCCTGGGGGTGAGGGGCTACGTGGCCAGTTAGGCTCTTGAGACGCGATGCTCAGGGGTCCCCCTTGACGTACGAACATACCACCATACCTTTCCTCACCGAGCTCTCTCTCAGGAGGGGTGCGCGAAGACCAGGTCCATGGGATCTAGCACGGTGGCGTACGCCAGGAGTGACCTGAGCGTAGCCCCCATACCCAGCCCCCTTGCGCTACCCTCCCGAGGGAGAGCACCGCAGTGAGGCTAGGTACTAAGCCTGGAGGCTCCCTGAGGTTGGCGCAGCCATGCGGGTACCCTCAGTTGTTTATCACCAGCGCGGAGCATGGTGCTTCCGCTCTTGCATGGGCAGCCGCTTCTCGGCAGTGTCGACTGCCAGCTTGAGCATGGTGCTTCCACTAGTGCATGGGAGGGCGCTCCCCCTGAGGAGAGCCCCCAGGGCGTGTACAGCCCCGCCCTGACACGTGGCTTGCACGGCAGGGCTAGAAGAGGTGTGTATGGACACTCATGAGCCAGCGCGGGACTCACGAGGCCCTACCTCAAGGAGGGTTGCGCCTGAATTTGATCGGGAACACTTGTGTCAATTCTGCAAGATGGTTAGGCAACCTGTGTCAAATGAGTCTCCTGGGGTTATTGCATGAGAAGGCCAGACACCTACGACCACAGGAGGTGACGAGAATGGGGATGGCCCGCCAGACAGAGCTCAGCCATTGGGTTTGTCGAAGCTGCAGGGCCGGACCCGAGCACAGACGCCGTGCCTGGTCTTCTCATGGAAAGGTCCTGAAGAAAAACAACCAGCACGCGGCTCCCGTGGTGGCGAGGCACCAGGTCGCGCGCCCTTACTCATCCGCCCGCGATTGCTCATGAAAGAACAAGGCACCAAGGGCCATGGGAGGTGACGTACACGGGGGCTAGCCCGTGAGCCAGAGCTCAGCCTCTTGGGTTTAGCGACACTGCAGGGATGGACCCGAGCACAGACACCATGCCAGTCCTTAATCATGAGGTGGTCATGGGTGGGCTTGCGAGCGCGTGAGACGTTCTTGGAGATAAAGCACCAGACAAACAATTGATAATTTTAAGGCAACTCAAGGAGGAAGGTAAATTAGTTCTAATAGATGCAAAAGGGATACATGTCGCAGGGACAGACCCATACGACTTGGGGATAGTGAAGCCCGAGGGGCGCCCCCAAACTGAATGAACTAAAAGATGTCACCTGGCACCGTTGCTAAAGAGATGTCGGGGTAGCAGAAGATGCACGTTGCTGAAGTCGTTCCTCATGAGCCGCCTTGGCCCTGAGCCTCGGGAGGCTCTTGGGGCCTGGTGGGCTCCTGAGGATCCATCTCCATCTCCGCCAAGATCGCCTGATGCCTAGCCTCCTGAGCTGTTAGGACATCTCGCATGCGGTGCTGAAATGCAACAGCCGCATTTGGTAGGCCATAGGGCATGCAAACATAGCTGTGAGGGGGACCCTCGCATCGGCCAATACGGGATGGCCAGAAGAGCTACCGAGATGCGGCCTTGTTGAGCCCTGGGATGTTGATGCAGACGCAGAACTCCTTACCCTCTCTCGGGCAAGGAGCCGCGCCCGATGGTGGGCGGCGATCGCCCTGTGGAGCCCTTGCCTCCTGAATCTCCCCAACTGCCTTGCTAATGAATTCCTGAGCGCCTGGTGCCTCATGCCCTGTGCCTTCTCCTAGGAACCATGCGCTGAAGCATGCATCCACATGGTGCCCGAGCGCCTCCCTAATGACGATGGCTAGGTCTGAGTCCCTCTAGAGGAGAGCCCCCGAGCCCAGCCTCAGAGGTGCGCCGGGCGCGCCTTCCTATGCGATAGGTGAAGGCTCCCCATCCACGGATGCGAGGCTCAATGCGGCACTATCAGGCGATGCCTCCCCACGAGATCCCTGGCCCAGGAGTAGTTTCTTTGTCTTTGGGGCGACCTCAGGAGGGAGGACATCACCCTCGTCTTTAGGGTTCTCGACCGATGCAGCTTGGTAGGCGCGCTCGATAGAGCACACCACGTTCTTTTCCTCGCAGATGAACGTGATGATGCCGCTGCTCCCTGGCATCTTGAGGACATTGTAGCTATGGTGCGTCGCCGCCATAAACTTGGCCAGCGCTGGGTACCCGAGGATGGCGTTGTATGGCAGGCGAAAGTCGGCAATGTCGAAGTCAATGAGATCGGTGTGGTAGTTGTTGTGCTGGCCGAAGGTGACAGGGAGGCGGACTTGCCCTATCGGATGCATGGAGCCGTCGGTCACTCCTGAGAAGGGCTTGGTAGGTTGAAGCTAGTGGTATGGCAGTTGGAGCCTGTTGAACGTCTGGACCGAGAGAACATTTAGCCCTGCTCTGCCATCGATGAGGGTCTTGGTGATGAGCACGTTGTTGATGATGGGCGAGCAGAGCATTTGGAGTGCGCCAGTTGTGGCCGCGCACTTGAGCTAGTCTGAGGAGTTGAAGGTGATAGTGTACTTGGACCACCTTGTCACGCCCAATATGCGACCCTATCCAAAAGGAACTCGAAGGTCCCACCAAGGATAGACCCGCATATTGAAATGCTTTTGCAAGGTGGATATCATTACATCAACATTACATAATAAATGGGGATACATACAAGAGGCATACAATGCCACACGAATACAACATCACTATACATAAGAGCATCATCCGGCTACGGATGAAACACAAATAGAAACTCAAACGACATCCACCCTGCTAGCCCAGGCTGCCGACCTGGAACCTATCCCCTGATCGAAGAAGAAGCAGAAGAAGAACTCCAAGACAATCAAACATCGCTCTCGCATCAAGATCATCGCATAACCTGCACATGCAACTGTTGTTGTAGTAATCTGTGAGCCACGAGGACTCAGCAATCCCATTATCATGGGTATCAAGGATAGCAAAGCTTAAACAGAAAGGAAGGGGTAAAGTGGTGAGGCTGCAGCAGCGACTAAGCATATATGGTGGCTAACATACGCAAATAAGAGCGAGAAGAGAGCAAGCGGAACGGTCGTGAAGCTAGCCATGATCAAGAAGTGATCCTGAACTCCTACTTATGTCAAACATAACTGAGAAACCGTGTTCACTTCCCGGACTTCGCCGAAAAGAGACCATCATGGCTACACACGCGGTTGATGCGTTTTAATTCGGATCTGGTGTCAAGTTATCTACAACCGGACATTAACAAATTCCCATCTGCCTATAACCACAGGCATGGCTTTCGAAAGATTATACCCTGCAGGGGTGTCCCAACTTAGCCCATGATAAGCTCTCGCGATCAACGAAGGATATACCTTCTCCCAGGAAGACCCGATCAGACTCGGAATCCCGGTTTACAAGACATTTCGACAATGGTAAAACAAGACCAGCAAAGTCGCCCAATGCGCCGACAATCCTGATAGGAGCTGCACATATCTCGTTCTCAGGGCAACACCGGATAAGTCAAGCTACGAGTAAAACCAGCCCTCGAGTTGCCCCGAGGTGGCCCTGCAGGTTGCTTGGTTGAACCAGCACTTAGAGAAGCACTGGCCCGGGGGGGCTAAAATAAAGATGACCCTCGGGTTGGCCGACCCAAGGGAAGGGTATAGGTGGTGGTGAGGCAAATGGTAAAACCAATGTTGGGCCTTGCTGGAGGAGTTTTATTAAAAGCGAACTGTCAAGGGGGTCCCATAAATCACCCAAACGCGTAAGGAACGCAAAAATCCGGGAACATAACACTGGTATGACGGAAACTAGGGCGGCAAGAGTGGAACAAAACACCAGGCATAAGGCCGAGTCTTCCACCCTTTACCAAGTATATAGATGCATTAATAATAATATAAGAGATATTGTGATATCCCAACAAAATCCTGTCCACCATGGAGCAATCTTCAACTTCACCTGCAACTAACAACGCTATAAGAGGGGCTGAGCAAAGCGGTAACATAGCCGAGCAATGGTTTGCTAGGAAGGGTGAATAGGTTAAAGGCTGACATGGCAATTGGGAGGCTTGAAGAGCAAATGATAGGTAGCGCAGCAAAGCGATAGAATGAAGCAACTAGCATAGCAATGATAGTAGTGAGATCCAGGGTAGTGGTCATCTTGCCTGAAATCCCGCAAGGAAGAAGAACGAGTCCATGAAGAAGACCAACGGATGAAGCCAAACCAAGCGTAGACGAACGAATCCTCACGATCGCAACGAAACGGGAACTATCGAGAAGAAGCACACAACAAAGTAAACACACCACACCTATGCAAGACATGATGCTCAACCAAGCATGATGCAAGACAAGACTACATGAAGCTACTCATGGCAAGAGATGATGCAAACAAGAGCAACACATCAAGGCAAGTTTAAATGAGGCCAGGAACAACATATAACAATTCCGGTAAGTCCTCATATGCAAATTTCGAAGTTGGTCCAGATCTGAATAAACCTTATGTTCAAGTTGTTAAACAACAAGTTAAGATGCACCAAGATGATCTACACGAGATTCTAGTCAAGTTACATATAAGGTTCATTTAATTCGGAGTTACGGCCTAAAAGATATGAGCAAAGCAAGTTAAACATGGCATTGATGCAAAATGCACCCAAACATCAAGCAAACACCTCAACACAAGGATGCAACATGATAATATGAAGCTACATGCAATTCTAAGCAAGTTTCATATAGAGCACACTCAAAACGGAGCAACGGTGCAACACACACACACTATATAAAAGTTATAGCAACAATCTGTCCAAAACAGCAACTGAGAATCTTGCAAGCATCAAGACAAATTGCTACAGGACCTCAACAAGAAAACAAAAGGCATGGGCATGATTTACAGGTAAAGCACAACAAAACATGAACACTGAGCTATCTCCAAAAATCACTAGAACATGCTCAAACACACATGACAAGATTGCAAATAAAAACAGTTCAGACTTTGCAGAAAATAACATCAGGTTGCAATGTTTAGAGCTATCAAACAACATGTTACAGGAACTTAACATGGCAAACAAAGGCATGGCATGATACTACTAAATGCATAGAACAAAAGTCCTTTACTGACCATGAGCCAAAAAGGATCAGAAAATATGATGGTACCCATGTAAACATAGCAAGTTATATTACAGATTCATACATGGCAGGAACAACAATAAGTAGGCATGTTGATGAGCATGTACCACTCACCACAGAGCAATACATGGCATGGCAAGGCACCCAACAGTAAGAAGACATGTTTATGAAGCTAAGCATGGCAATAGCAAGTTCAGAGGGTGCATGGTTAAATAACAACAATCATGGCAACAACTGAACTTAAATGTTAACAGGCTGACAGCAACATTATTTAGCAAATTTGGAGCAAGATTACAACAAGCTAAAGCAGGAGATAATAGCAACCAGGGGCATGGATGGATAGATCATAACATTTAGAACAAAACACCCTAAGTGAACATCTCCAGATTATGCATAGAATGACTTGTAGCAACAGGTTTACATAGCATCATGAAATAACAGATTCAGCCTAGCAAAACAGTAACAGCAAGTACCCTACTTAACAAGCTCGATTCACTCACCAAAAGTCATTGCATGACAAGATAAGCATATCATCATCAAGAAGACATGTTTATGAAGCTAACCAAGGCAAGAATAAGTTCATAGCATGCAGGGATCAACTACAACAACCTTGGCAAAATTGAATAACATGTAAAAAATCTGCCAGGAAACATTTTGTAGCAAAAGTAGAGCACGAACATGACATGCTAGACTAGTCCATAATTGCAAACAGGGGCATGAATGGATAGAGGATAACCATATGTTCAAAACATCCTTACAGGAGTATCTCAAAATACGCATGGATCTCTCTATAGCATCAAGTTTACCTGGCATCAAAATAACAGCAGAACAGGGACTAAATCAGCAACATCACGAAGCCTAGTTTACATGCTTGTGCTAGTCACCGTATTGATCACAAAAATACATGGCATACACCTCTATAGAGATGGCATGGCATAGATCAAAACACATGTAGACATTAACTTCACAGGATGCACACATCAATCATGGCAAAAATAACAAATGAGCAAGTTCTGTTAACAGACAGCAGACAACATCATATAGCACTCTTGCAACGATGATTCAGGCATCAAGATAAGCTCAAATGAACATGATGCAATGGAATGAAATGAAGTACTCGTTGAGACGAACAATTTGATATGCTACACGCCAAAACGGAGCCACGGATGGGAGATATGATGCGATGAACATGGCATGATTATGCAAAATATTTCAGGACTGGCAAAAACGGGGTCAACCTCCAGATTTGCACGGACTTCGATGATGGCCGGAGAGCTCGCCGGAGCTCGCGAGGGGAGGCGGCCGGAGTCGAGGGAGGGCTCATCGGAGCGCGGGGGAGACGGATCCAGCCTTGTGGCCACCGGATCTGGCGAGGAGGGCCGGCGGGAAGCGAGGGGCGGCGGAGCCGCGGCGGAGACGGGGCGCCGGGCGGCTCGGGGCGCGGGGCGCGGGAGGCCGGGCG
>NC_041387.1:370590810-370597985 GCF_002162155.2 Triticum dicoccoides | reverse complement strand
CGGCAGCGCGCGGGCCGGCTGCGGGCCGGGCGGGCCCGACGGCGGAGGCGGCGGGGAGTGCAGTTGGACGCAGACGGCGGCGCTGGATGTGTCCGCCGCGGGACGGACACGTCCGGCGGCAGGAGGAGGAAGAGGCTAGGTTTATCTGCGGAATTTCGGGGGAGGTGCACCTATTTGTAGGTAGAGGGAGCTAGGAGAGTCCAAATGAGGAGCGGTTTTCGGTCACGCGATCGTGATCGAACGACCAAGAGCATGGAGGGGAGTTGCTGGGTTTGGTGGGCTGTGGTAAGAGGTGTTGGGCTGCAAAGAGAGAGGGGCTTTTACGGTTACCCGGTTAACCGTTGGAGTATCAAACGACCTCCAAATGGCACGAAACTTGACAGGCGGTCTACTGGTGCTATACCAAGGCCGCTTGGCAAGACTTGGTCCATTCCGAGAACATTTAACACCCGCTCACAATGAGAGACAAAAATGGGAATGCCGGAGGGCATAGGAGTGCCGGATCGCAAAACGGATAACGGGTAAAATGCTTGGATGCATGAGACGAACACGTATGCAAAATGAGATGCACATGATGACATGCTAAAATGCAACACACAAGCAAATGACATGGCAACGACGGCGAATAACTGGCAGACACCTGGCGCATCGAATCCGGGGCATTACAACACTCCTCCACTAACAAGAGATCTTGTCCCAAGATCTTAGCACCGAGACAGAAGGGAAAAAGGGATGAGGTGAAGCAAGAATTCAAATGAATAAGCAAAGAATCGAGAGCACTCGAGAAGAAGTGGAGAACGACGAAAATGACGAGAATCGAAAGCTCACTGAATCAGATAGACTATGGAACAACTCCGGATAGAACGAGATAAGAAATGAATAAGACTGAAAGGATTTAGGCAGCACTCTGGCTGAAACATGGAGGAATAGAACATGAGCTTCACAAGATAGAATGACACTTGATGAGATGAACAACGCAATACCTCCGGAAGAATTGAAATAATTTAATGAAAAGAACTTAGCAGGAAGGGTTGAACGGAGTTGTTGAGTAAATCAACAACGAAAGAATAAGCTTGTTGTGGTCTTATAGGTAACATCTCAAGATCATAAGGTGATAACCGGCCACAAACGGAAATGATTGGATAGCTGAGAGGAACGAAGAAATGCAAAACTCCACTTCAAAAGAATACGGAGAATTAATTGCACTTCGAGATGCGAGAAGAAAAGCTACTTGAACTCCTCCAACAAAATCTTGATGAACTCTTGAAGAACCACCGTGAAGAACTCCAGTAACAAAAGGATGATGAGATAGAATGAAGGACGAACGAATAAGATGAGAGTTGCGATGATTTAGATGGAGGTTCCGACAAAATAGTCGAGGAAAATTGAACTCCAGAAAAGAAAAGATGAAAACACTTGGAACTAGAATTTACTCATGAAGAACAAACTCCGAAGGAAAGGATTACTCACTTGGATGAAATAATAATAAGATTTATTGTATGCTTATCCTTCATCAAATTAAATTGATGACAAGCAAAGGATTTTGCATACTACTTATTCTTATCAAAAATGATTGAGAAGTGACATATCGCAGTCTTGAGAAGGTCTTCATAAACCACCGGTAGGATTGAAAAGAACGAATGAATTAAAATGATAATCAAGGAAAAAGAATCTGAAGGAACCATCGTAAGAATTCAAAAATGACTAACGAAAGAGAATGAATCATCAGGAAGAATTAGAAGAACCAATATGCTTGAGGGGGATTTAGATGCAAAAGAACGAAGAGATAATGAGGTGATTAAAGAACACTTGAACGAAGCACAGGGATAAATGGATAACGGTAGCTGAAATGTGAGGACGGAGAATTCTTCTGGAACGATGACCTCCGGTGAAAAGAAACGAGAAAACAACTTCTGACATACTCCGGATGGATAAGAAAAGAATATCTGACAATTGGAATACTTAGAGAGGATGATATGAAGCTAGAACCACGAAACTTCGAGAGAACAGGCAAGATTGAGAGGAAAAACTCTCCTTCGATCTTCAAATGACGACGAGAAACACCACCAAAATTGCTGAGATACTCCGGAAGAATGAAAAAGAGGAAAGGTTGAACCAAAGACGAAAAGAATTTGAAAGCGATCTTGGAGAAGGCATGTGACTGATGGAATCCATTCTTACGTCACACTTTGAAAAGAATTGAGAATAGCTCCGGAAAAAAAATTAGAAGAGTCAGGTAAGATCCTGGGAAAAGACATGTGGGTTATGGGCCCACTGAAGAGATAACACCGTTGGAAAGGGATGTCGAACAGATAGATGAAGCACCGGAACAATTGAAATATTTGAATGAGGTGACAACCTCGAATTAATTCAAACACAGACGAATCTCCTGAGATGTCTTCCGAACTCCGGAATGATTGAATGGCGAGAGGCAAACGAGCAAGGAGAACACTTGATCCAAGGAAAAGAATACGATCAACACCGAAAAACTTGAATTGAGTCCACCGGAGAAGAAAAAGAGATGGAGAATGACGAACGAGAGGAGAATTCACCGGTTGAAATAATTTACGAAAGACTGAAGAGGTTCCGCACAAATGAGATAGATGGTCGAGAGAGAGACAGACTCTGGGAAGAAAAGGGTGGGAGGGCGGGAAAACAAAATCATCTTGGAAGGGGAAATCGACGAATATCTTGAAGATAAAACACCGGTTGAAATCATTGAGGAGAGAGAGCAAAACTTCGCACAAGTAGGATGGATACTCGATTACGGACTCCGGTTCCGAGATGAAAAGGGGTGGGCAGGTGGGAAAAGAAAACAACTGAGGATTGAACTTGGCAAAGATGAAGAGGCTCGAGTCAACTAGACGAGAAATGCACCGGATAAAAGAGGATGGACAACTCACGAAACTAACCGTGTGATCCTAAAGAAAATTTGAAGGGGAAGAGGAGTAATTTAAAACACTTCCGTCAAGATTCCTCACCAGAGCGACGAAGGGGCTGAGGAGTAAAAAGAATTCCTACTCTCCGATATAAGTAGACTCAGAAAACAGTTTTTTTCTAGACTCAACAACGACCAAACTACACGATCAATCAAGGGGGCTCCTAGATTCGGTCAAGGCTCTGATACCAACTTGTCACGCCCAATATGCGAACCTATCCAAAAGGAACTCGAAGGTCCCACCAAGGATAGACCCGCATATTGAAACGCTTTTGCAAGAAGGATATCATTACATCAACATTACATAATAGATGGGGATACATACAAGAGGCATACAATGCCACACGAATACAACATCACTATACATAAGAGCATCATCCGGCTACAGATGAAACACAAACAGAAACTCAAACGACATCCACCCTGCTAGCCCAGGCTGCCGACCTGGAACCTATCCCCTAATCAAAGAAGAAGCAGAAGAAGAACTCCAAGACAATCAAACATCGCTCTTGCGTCAAGATCATCGCATAACCTCCACCTGCAACTGTTGTTGTAGTAATCTGTGAGCCACGAGGACTCAGCAATCCCATTACCATGGGTATCAAGACTAGCAAAGCTTAAACGGAAAGGAAGGGGTAAAGTGGTGAGGCTGCAGCAGCGACTAAGCATATATGGTGGCTAACATACGCAAATAAGAGCGGGAAGAGAGCAAGCGGAATGGTCGTGAAGCTAGCCATGATCAAGAAGTGATCCTGAACTCCTACTTACGTCAAACATAACCCAGAAACCGTGTTCACTTCCCGGACTTCGTCGAAAAGAGACCATCATGGCTACACACGCGGTTGATGCGTTTTAATTCGGATCTGGTGTCAAGTTATCTACAACCGGACATTAACAAATTCCCATCTGCCTATAACCGCAGGCACGGCTTTCGTAAGATTATACCCTGCAGGGGTGTCCCAACTTAGCCCATGATAAGCTCTCGCGATCAACGAAGGATATACCTTCTCCCAGGAAGACCCAATCAGACTCGGAATCCCGGTTTACAAGACATTTCGACAATGGTAAAACAAGACCAGCAAAGCCGCCCGATGCGCCGACAATCCTGATAGGAGCTGCACATATCTTGTTCTCAGGGCAACATCGGATAAGTCAAGCTATGAGTAAAACCAGCCCTCGAGTCGCCCCGAGGTGGCCCCGCAGGTTGCTCGGTTGAACCAGCACTTAGAGAAGCACTGGCCCGGGGGGGCTAAAATAAAGATGACCCTCGGGTTGGCCGACCCAAGGGAAGGGTATAGGTGGTGGTGAGGCAAATGGTAAAACCAATGTTGGGCCTTGCTGGAGGAGTTTTATTCAAAGCGAAATGTCAAGGGGGTCCCATAAATCACCCAACCGCGTAAGGAACGCAAAAATCCGGGAACATAACACCGGTATGACGGAAACTAGGGCGGCAAGAGTGGAACAAAACACCAGGCATAAGGCCGAGTCTTCCACCCTTTACCAAGTATATAGATGCATTAATAATAATATAAGAGATATTGTGATATCCCAACAAAATCCTGTCCACCATGGAGCAATCTTCAACTTCACCTGCAACTAACAATGCTATAAGAGGGGCTGAGCAAAGCGGTAACATAGCCGAGCAATGGTTTGCTAGGAAGGGTGAATAGGTTAAAGGCTGACATGGCAATTGGGAGGCTTGAAGAGCAAATGATAGGTAGCGCAGCAAAGCGATAGAACGAAGCAACTAGCATAGCAATGATAGTAGTGAGATCCAGGGTAGCGGTCATCTTGCCTGAAATCCCGCAAGGAAGAAGAACGAGTCCATGAAGAAGACGAACAGATGAAGCCGAACCAAGCGTAGACGAACGAATCCTCACGATCACAACGAAATGGGAACTATCGAGAAGAAGCACACAACATAGTAAACACACCACACCTATACAAGACATGATGCTCAACCAAGCATGATGCAAGACAAGACTACATGAAGCTACTCATGGCAAGAGATGATGCAAACAAGAGCAACACATCAAGGCAAGTTTAAATGAGGCTGGGAACAACATATAACAATTCCGGTAAGTCCTCATATGCAAATTTCGAAGTTGGTCCAGATCTGAATAAACCTTATGTTCAAGTTGTTAAACAACAAGTTAAGATGCACCAAGATGATCTACACGAGATTCTAGTCAAGTTACATATAAGGTTCATTTAATTCGGAGTTACGGCCTAAAAGATATGAGCAAAGCAAGTTAAACATGGCATTGATGCAAAATGCACCCAAATATCAAGCAAACACCTCAACACAAGGATGCAACATGATAATATGAAGCTACATGCAATTCTAAGCAAGTTTCATATAGAGCACACTCAAAACGGAGCAACGGTGCAACACACACACTCTATACAAGTTATAGCAACAATCTGTCCAAAACAGCAACTAGGCATCTTGCAAGCATCAAGACAACATGCTACAGGACCTCAACAAGAAAACAAAAGGCATGGGCATGATGTACAGGTAAGGCACAACAAAACATGAACATTGAGCTATCTCCAGAAATCACTAGAACATGCTCAAACACACATGGCAAGATTGCAAATAATAACAGTTTAGACTTTGCAGAAAATAACATCAGGTTGCAATGTTTAGAGCTATCAAACAATATGTTACAAGAACTTAACATGGCAAACAAAGGCATGGCATGATACTACTAAATACATAAAAAAAGTCCTTCACTGACCATGAGCCTAAAAGGATCAGAAAATATGATGGTACCCATATAAACATAGCAAGTTATATTACAGATTCATACATGGCAGGAATAACAATAAGTAGGCATGTTGATGAGCTTGTACCACTCACAACAGAGCAATACATGGCATGGCAAGGCACCCTACAGTAAGAAGACATGTTTATGAAGCTAATCATGGCAATAGCAAGTTCATAGGGTGCATGTTTAAATAACAACAATCATGGCAACAACTGGACTTAATGTTAACAGGCTGACAGCAACATTATTTAGCAACTTTGGAGCAAGATTACAACAAGCTACAGCAGGCTATAATTGCAACCAGGGGCATGGATGGATAGAGCATAACATTTAGAACAATATACCCTAAGTGAACATCTCCAGATTATGCATAGAATGACTTGTAGCAGCAGGTTTACATAGCATCACGAAATAACAGATTCAGCCTAGCAAAACAGTAACAGCAAGTACCCTACTTAACAAGCTCGATTCACTCACCACAAGTCATTGCATGACAAGATAAGCATAGCATAATCAAGAAGACATGTTTATGAAGCTAACCAAGGCAAGAACAAGTTCATAGCATGCAGGGATCAACTACAACAACCTTGGCAAAATTGAATAACATGTAAATAATCTGCCGGGAAACATTTTGTAGCAAAAGTAGAGCATGAACATGACATGCTAGACTACTCCATAATTGCAAACAGGGGCATGAATGGATAGAGGATAACCATATGTTCAAAACATCCTTACTGAAGTATCTCAAAATACGCATGGATCTCTCTGTAGCATCAAGTTTACATGGCATCAAAATAACAGCAGAACAGGGACTAAAATCAGCAACATCACGAAGCCTAGTTTACATGCTTGTGCTAGTCACCATATTGATCACAAAAATACATGGCATACACCTCTGTAGAGATGGCATGGCATAGATCAAAACACATGTAGACATCAACCTCATAGGATGCACACATCAATCATGGCAAAAATGACAAATGAGCAAGTTCTGTTAACAGACAGCAGACAACATCATATAGCACTCTTGCAACGATGATTCAGGCATCAAGATAAGCTCAAATGAACATGATGCAATGGAATGAAATGAAGTACTCGTTGAGACGAACAATTTGATATGCTACACGCCAAAACGGAGCCACGGATGCGGAGATATGATGCGATGAACATGGCATGATTATGCAAAATATTTCGGGACTTAGGCAAAAACGGGGTCAACCTCCAGATTTGCACGAACTTCGATGATGGCCGGAGAGCTCGCCGGAGCTCGCGAGGGGAGGAGGCCGGAGTCGAGGGAGGGCTCACCGGAGCGTGGGGGAGCCGGATCCAGCCTTGGGGTCGCCGGATCTGGCGAGGAGGGCTGGCGGGAGGCAAGGGGCGGCGGAGCCGCGGCGGAGCTTGCCGGGCATCGGGGCGGCGGCGCTCGGCCGGGGCGGCGCGGTGCCGGCCGGCGGAGGCGGCGGAGA
>NC_041387.1:370437352-370590288 GCF_002162155.2 Triticum dicoccoides | reverse complement strand
CCGCGCGGGCCCGACGGCGGAGGCAGTGGGGAGTGCCACGTGGCACGATGCGGTTGGACACGGACGGCGGTGCTGGACGTGTCCGGCACAGGATGGACACGTCCGGCGGCAGGAGGAGGAAGAGGCTAGGGTTTATCTGCGGAATTTCGGGGGAGGTGCACCTATTTGTAGGTAGAGGGAGCTAGGAGAGTCCAAATGAGGAGCGGTTTTCGGCCACACGATCGTGATCGAACGACCGAGAGCATGGAGGGGAGTTTTTGGGTTTGGTGGGCTGTGGGAAGAGGTGTTGGTCTGCAAAGAGAGAGGGGCTTTTACGGTTACCCGGTTAACCGTTGGAGTATCAAACGACCTCCAAATGGCACGAAACTTGACAGGCGGTCTACCGGTGCTATACCAAGGCCGCTTGGCAAGACTCGGTCCATTCCGAGAACGTTTAACACCCGCTCACAACGAGAGACAAAAAGGGGAACGCCGGAGGGCATAGGAGTGCCGGATCGCAAAACGGACAACGGGGAAAATGCTCGGATGCATGAGACGAACACGTATGCAAAATGAGATGCACATGATGACATGATAAAATGCAACACGCAAGCAAATGACATGGCAACGACGGCGAATAACTGGCAGACACCTGGCGCATCGGATCCGGGGCGTTACACACCTGAGCGGGCATGTCGCTTCGAGCTTGCACTACTAGGGAAAACCTTATACACAGAAATTTAGCAACAACGCGGGTCAAAAAAGGGCACTAGTGCTAGATAGCAGTAGCGAAAAACCACGCTACAGATACAATCTTAGCAGTAGCGCGTGTAGTGGCAAAAGCGCTACTACTAATATTCCCATTGCTAGAATGATAGGCTACGCATAGCAGTAGCGGGCTTGGAAGAAGCGCGCTACCGCTAGGGCATAAGTAGCAGCGCGTTTCCTAGGAAGAGCGCTACTACTAACGGAAATAAAGTAAGATGAAAAACAAATAGAAAAGTAAATGAAAATGAAAGAAATAGAAAAAGGAGAAAGGGGAAAATAAAATGTAAAGCACAATAAATGAAAAAGCGAAAAAACAGAGGAAGGCATAGGAGTAGCGTGTGTTCGTAAGAGGCGCTATAGCTAACATAGCTGCAGCGCGTGTCCTAGACCCGCGCTATAGAAACAGAAAAGGAAATTAAAAAATGGAAGAAAATTACATAGCTATAGCAGCAGCGCGTTTTGTAAAAACCGTTATAGCTATCTTAGCTATAGCGCGTTTTACCAAATGCGCTACCGCTAAGTTTGACTTAAAAAGTTTCCCCCCAGCCACCACTTCTCCCCCAAATCCCTCAACCCACCCCGCGCGCCACCGTCTCCCCGATTCGCCGTTGCCCCACTTTGCCACCGTCTCCTGCCGACGTCGACGCCACCAGAGCCGTGCGCTGTCGACGCCAACGGAGCGGCCCCCAACGCCAGGGAGCCGCGCGGCCTCGTCAACGCCACCAGAGCCGTGGTTGAAGCCACCGGATCCTTCCTCGCCACAACTGCCTCCCTCGCCGTCATCGGAGACGCCCCTGCCTCCCTCGCCACCACTGCCTCCCTCGCCACCACTGGAGCCATCCTTTGTAAGCCCCCACCCCTCCTCTCTCTCTCATGCATAGATTAGCTAGTTTAATTAGGTTAATTATCTAGGTTAGGGCAAAAATTTAGTTAGGGCTTTGACAGAGAAGTAGTTCGGTTAACTAGTTTAATTAGGTTAATTATCTAGGTTAGTGCAAAAATTTAGTTAGGGCTTTGACAGAGAACTAGTCAGGTTAACTAGTTTAATTAGGTTAATTATCTAGGTTAATTAGTGCAAAAATTTATTTAGGGCTTTGACAGAGAACTAGCTGCGTTAACTAGTTTAATTAGGGTTAATTATCTAGGTAAACTAGATTAACTAACTAGGTTAAATAGGTAGGTTAATTAGGTTCGTTGGATTAACAAGCTAGGTTAAGTAGGTTGGTTAGGTTAGAGAAAAAATTTATTTTAGAGCATTAGGTTCTGTCCTAGGCAGAGAAGGGTTAGAGATAATAATGTGTGTTTGTGTGAGAGAGAGGAATAGCTAGATCAACATAATTTGGGTTCTGTCCTAGGCAGAGAAGTGTTTAGTGAGGTCATTTTGCAAAGGTTTTTGATTTTTGAAAAGACCACTATTTTTCAAGGAAAAGAATTTAGGCAAATTTTATTTTAAAGATGATCCCTTCCTAGACTTTTATTGTTGATTATATCTTTTCATTGAAGTGGTCATGTTATATCTTTTCATTGAAGTTGTTCGATTGTGCCCAAGTGGCTTTGTTGTTTCCAGGGAATGATGCTGAGTGGCCTATGTTTTGCCGGAATGTTGATTCATTTCTGTTCCGGCAAATTTCAGGTTCTCGATTTGTCCACTTTTTAGCAAAGGTCATGCCGAAATTTTCCGTGAATTTCGGCATGAGTTGTGCTACAAACTAGGACATATCGAGTGCCCGGGATTTGCCGCACCAGGAAGGAGTCAACATTCCTGGAAAACAATAGGCCTTTTTTTGTCATTATTCATTTGATTAGGTCTAGAATTAATTGACTAGATTTAATCATAGGAAACATGGCTAGCAACGATGAAGGATAGGGTTTTGGTGATTGTGACGACGTCTACCGGGCGGCAGATCAATTTTTTAGACTTACCGACGATCAACTGATGTTGTTGCTGGGCCCACCGGTGGCATCGGGGACTGAGACCGACATGCAGACCAGTGCTGAGACTGAGACCGGCGCTGAGACTCAGACCGTCATCGAGACCGGCGCTGAGACTAAGACCGATGTTGCCTCGGGGAGCGGAGCCAGTGTAGAACCGAAAGCAAAGAGGCAACGGGTTCCTAACAAACTCAGGACTACTAGACTGGTCGTCACGGAGGTGGACGATGACATTTTTGAGCCAAAGGCGCCCGAGGAAGAGCGCCGATGCTACAGCAATCAAATAGGCTGCATCGTACGGACAACCGCCACCATCAACGATGAGAAACTACAGAAGATAGAAAATATGAGGAGCTCCCTCCTAAAGAAATTTCACCAGATATTCTTGTTCCCGGGCCGGAATGAGAAGGATTATGAAGATCCAGACGAGGACCCAGCAATGAAGAAGATAAACAAACACGCCATGACCAAGTTTAGCGACGCATTGGCTGCCTGGAAAACTCGAGTGAAAGCAAGGATCATCGACAAGAAGGAACCCTACTCCGAGATTGTAAAGGATAATTCGACAATCACGGAAGAGCAGTTTCAAATATTCAAGGAGGCTTGCGAGGCCGAAGCTTCCAAAAAAAGTCTAAGTACATGAAGGGGCTTCAAGAGAGGAACATTGGGAGCCACCACCTCGGAAGCCGTGGTTACGGCGGAAAGAGGTCCAAATGGGCCAAGGAGGATGCAGAAGCCGCGAGTCTAGGCATCCCAGACCCCTTGGCGGATTTCACCGTCCCATGGGAGCGTGACGTCCTGAGGGCCTGGCACCGTTGGGACCCAGTGAAGAAGGTTTACGAGACAACACCGGTCATTACGGAGTTCATGAGACTGCTGGTAATTTTAGTTTCTGATCAATTCGACTGCACACGTTAGTCATATTTGTAAACGATCCTTATGCCTTTTGCAGAGAGAGCAGCACCGGATTGCGGCCGAAAGCGACTCGCCATCTGAGGCATTGGCGAGACCCAAGTGGGACACTCCATTCAACCGGGCGTTGGACATAATGAAACGACAACCGGTGGATACTCGACCGTCGTATGGACGCGTGCACGGTGTCGGAGACGGCGCCATGTGGAAGAAGTACTACCGTGAGACCACGGAGGAGAGAAAGGAAAGACGGAGATTAACTGAAGAAAACATTGACAAGAAGGTTGAGATTGCGGTTGAGAAGAAATCATCTCAGACAGTCGCAACAGCGGTAGCTGCCGCAAAACAGGTGGTTGCAGATTTGTCTACTTCCTTGGTGATGGGCGTTTTCACTTGGACAAGGCAAAATGCTGAAAAAAATGCAGAGGACTTTCCCCTTGTTGACTTCTTGGGAGCACCTGCTCCCGCACCTGCTCCTGCACTGGCTCCCGCACCTGCTCCCGCACCGGCTCCCGCACCTGCTCCCGCACCGACTCCCGCACCGGACGTGCTCGATGGTGCCTCGTCTTTAGCTGAGCTCGACGCCCTCATGGTATCTTTCACACCGGCCCCCTTCAATATAAATGTATAATTTCCCGTTTTCGTTGCCTTTCGGATGTCTCACGTCACATACTTCTCTTTGCAGGCCGACGAAACCCCGTGCACCATATTGTACACCATCGGCGAACAGAAGGTGGACATGGGGAAGGTGACGATAATGGAGCCGAAGGAACCATTGTTCCACAGCAGGCCGATCCCCCCGAACGTCTTCAAGGTTTCCGTGGCCAGTGTCAAACCGGGCCACGAGAATTTGCCTCCTCTAATACTAGTGGGGGATGACGACAATACCCCGCGGCGGCTTGGTGATTGTTGCAATGGGTGGGTCCTATTGTGGCCAAAGAGTCTGCTTCGTCTAGAGGCGGCCGGGAGCACAACCACGAGCACGCAGCCTCAGCAAGGTATGAACATCAACACCCCACCTACCCAATTAGCATCGGGTGTTGGGTTGGGTGATAGCGGACGGGGTAAGGAGGAGGCTCCATTAGTTGCTGATGACGTCGCCATGGATGAGGATGAGGATGACGATGGAGCTGAACAGTATGTCTATACTGGCGCCTCCTCAGGGTTTGAGCGTCATGAGTTGGTGCCTGAATTACCGTCTCAACGTATTATGGACGACCTTCCGGTAGTAAAGAAGTCTAGGAAGAGAGCGAGGAATGGCAAAAAAGTTGATTCTATGATCCAGCCGCCTCAGCAGCCTCGGCTTCAGGACCGTATAGATATCCCCGATGCGGTTAAATGGCATATCCCCGGTCAACCAATCCTACCTGCAACAGCGCTACGGGCCAGATTCGGCGATCTAAGGAGATTTCATGACGATGTGCTGCGGGTAGAGAAAGGCCTCATCGCCTCGGAAGATCCAGGATACCCACTCTATGTGGTTAACATTCCGCGGCAAATGTCGTACGTCGACAGCTTCCCCGCGGATAAGTTCTTCCTCCGATTGGATTACACATTCGACATGTTTCACATGAAGAAGCTGGATTTTATGTTTGTCCGCCTTTATGCCTTGCACATGAACTACATCATTGGGGTTGAGCAGATACGTGATATCAGTGTCGCCGACCCATACTACATGCACGAGGGCTTCTTGGGAGTCTGCGCAGAGCAGCGTGAATACGCGAGGGATGACATCGTCAGTTTCATGCTCGCCAATAAGGACAAGGAGGCGATTCTCGTGCCTTATCATCCCGTGTAAGTCATCCGCGCTGCTATCCTTCCTTCGATTTCAATAATTCATTTTCACGGTGGAGGCTAATTAATTTGAGGTGTACTTATTTTGCGCAGCGGCGGGCGCGGCGTCCTCATCATCCTCTACCCCCGATTCTCCCACGCTCTTTACTTGGACTCGTCGAAGAACATTCACAAAAAGGATTACACCCACATCAAAGATGTTCTCGGCAGTGCTATGTTTTACTACCAAGAAAGGGGTGGAGAGGTTAGGGACAAGAAGAGAAGGGGCGACAGGGTTGCCTTCAGCCATAAGACTGACTTCTGCTGCATCCAGCAACCGAACGATTCTCTTAATGATGGATTCTATGTCCTACACCACATGCTGTAGTACAGACGGGATCACCAGAACCTTCACATGTCACCTAGATCTAGCGATGCCCATATTCTGCAATGGGCAAAGTACATAGGAGATATCGAGGATCATCGACTTCGAGCTGAGTTCTATAACATCCAGCGCAAACTTTCCCAAATCATCATGAAGGAGGTTGTCGGAAAAACAGGGATGTTCTACGGAGAAGGACAAATTTCACGGGAAGATGTCTGAACATGGATAGCCTCTCAGCGTCTCGACATGAAGCCTTTCACTAAGCTCGAGGACTATCTCCCTGACATGGATGGATGGCACGACATGGTGGAGTGATTGTCGATATATGACAATGTGTCCGTTTAGTCCATACTTTCTGTATGACAAAACTTTGAGTTATGCACGGTGAAACTTTATTTGTGATGTAATTAAACCGTCCTCCTCCTCGATTAATGAAAATCACTCTAGTTCGGGCATTTTGGGTAAGATGAACTTTGTTATTTATGCTTATGATATGTTGTTTCTATTTTTGCCAAGTCTGTCTCTTTCTGTTGCTCAACTATATATGTTGCATATCATCGACTCATGTGACGATGCAGGTGCATAGATCATAGATGGCGAAGAAGTGCTACGCCAGGAGTATATATACGACAAGTGGCCGGAGTGTCAGGCCCAGGTGTACTGGTTTCCGGTTTCCGAGCGACAGGCAGTAGTTAGTTTAGGTTCACGCTAATGCGAGAGAGGGATATGAACTCATGTACTCAAAGTGATAGCTCTTCTCGCGTATATCATTGTTTAGATGGATGATGATGTATTTGCAAGTAATCGAGACTTGTATTGCTATTTTCGAGATTGATGACGAGAGACCACTTTTTGTTGGATGATGATTATGATGATGACATGATTTGATGAAACTAATTGTATGTATATGCTATGATTACATTTGTATGTGTATGATATGCTAAAGATTATTGTATAAAGCCTATTCAAATACAAAACAAATACAAAACAAATATGCAGGAAAAAAACTAATAAAACTAGTAGTAGCGAGGGGGGGAATTTAGCAGTAGTGCCGCCTTACCAGTAGCGCTTCCCTGTTAACAGCGATGCAGATAATATCAGTAGCGCCCTTTTCTAAAGAGTGCTACAGCTATTCATGTATAGCAGTAGCGTGGGACGACAGGCGCTACTGCTATACGTTAGCTATAGCGCCTTATTAGTAGCGCCGGTCCCCGCACTACTGAGAGGCCCAAAACCCGCGCTGCTGCTAGGCTTTTCCCTAGTAGTGTTGGGGAGTGTTGTGTTCACCTCATGTGTGACCTTCTTGAAGACGCGATGAGAGGCTGGGGCCTGGGAGCTGTCCAAGATGCAGGTGATGGCACGAGGCTCCTGGAAGCCCCCAGCCCCCTCGTCCTGGTGGTGATCTTCGTTCCTTCTTGGTGGTGGAGGTAGCGGAGAAAGACCAGCATTGCCCTGAGGCCGATCCTCGCGAGGCTGGTCCCTCCAAGCACCCTCGCGAGACTGGCCCTACCAGCGGTCCTCCCGAGGCTAGTCGCGAAACTCCTGGCGATGGTCACGACCGTCCCAGCATCCTCCACCTCGGCCACCTCTAGGACCGTAGCCTCTGTTGTTGCACTCGGGGCATCGACCGAGGCGCCCATCGCTGAGGGCTCTGAGCTCCTGGCAGTCGTCGGTGTTGTGGCTGTGCACGTTGTGGAAGATGCAGAACGGACGGCTGCTCTTGGATGACTCAGGGTGATCACAGCCGTGCTTCATCTCTGGCTCTACTTCAAGCACAGCCTGCCCCTTGTGCTTCACGTCCTTAACCTTGGCCTTCTTGTCTTCTGGGTTGGCATCGGGGAGCTCGAGGAGGGAGAGGCGTCCCTCCTTAGCCCTCATGCATTTGTTCGCCATGTTGAACATCTCCAGGGCTCTGCAGATGTATTCATGTATGGCGAGCTCCTCGTTCATCTTGATGTCACGGACGCCATCAGTAAACGCTGAGATGATGGCATCAGCCATGGAACTGTCGGAGAAGCGGTGGATCGATTGATGGAAGAGAAGATCCGACACACCCCTACCTGGCATGCCAAATGTCGGATTTCGGGTTCCGCAAACCCTTGATAGGTTCGATCTAGGGTGCGTGCGGAGATCTCAACCTACCCAGCCTGCCTACTCGCGATCCTCACAGCCTAGCACGTCGAGCTCAAAGGGACAATGAGACACAGTAGTTTATCCTGGTTTGGGCCACCTTGTGGTGTAATACCCTACTCCAGCTTTGTGGTGGATTGCCTCGAGGGGCAAAGGATGAACTAGTACAATGGATGAACAGCCTCAGGAGGTGAGGTGTTCTTGGGTTCAAGAGAGCTGGTGAAGGAGGAATGGCTTTGTTCGGTTCGGATCTCTCCCTCTCCTTCTATGGTGGTGGCTAAGTCCTATTTATAGTGGCCTTGGTCCTCTTTCCACATGTTGGCGGGAAGGGATCCCACAACGGCCGGATTTGGAGGGGAACAAGAAGTACATCCTAACCTAACTAAAGTGGTCTACGCGAGCAAAAGTCTCTGGTCGTGACGCTGCGGTGGGCTTGGCGATGACCTCCGTCGTACCGTCCTCGCGGTCTTGGTCTTGTTGACCAGAATGGAAACCTTTGGCTAATTCCTCGGGACTCCGCATCTGCTGCTTGCCTCCTTTGCACCAAAGAGGAAACTGGTACTCTACACCCGCTGGCGCCCGCCTGGCCTTGATCGCCATGGCTCACGTAAGCTAAGCCTCATGAGGTGCACCTTGCATGGAAGTCTCCGCTCCTCGGGAGCCAGCCTGAGGAGGCCGACCCACTTGGAGGTCTTGGCGTCGTCCGCCTCGCGAGGATTGGCCCCTCGAGAGGGTCTTGGATCGTCGATGCTGAAGCTGGGCCGTACCAGGCCATCGATGGAGCCACACAGTGGGCCGCAGGCAGGCAAGTCTGGGTACCCCCGTATCCAGAACGCCGACAATCTCAAACTTCTCTCACATAAGCTTTCCAAACTTTTCACTAAAATGAGGGTTAGTTGATCCAAATATTATATAATCAACATAAATTTGGCACACAAATAATTCTCCATTAACCCTTTTAGTAAAGAGTGTAGAATCAGTTTTACCAATTTCAAACCCTTTTTCAAGAAGAAACTTAGTCAAGCATTTATACCAAGCTCTAGGAGCTTGCTTAAGACCATAAAGAGCTTTGTGGGGTTTGTAAACATGGTCGGGTTTCTTAGGATTAACAAAGCCAGGAGGTTGTTTAACATAAAATTGCTCCTCAATTTCACCATTAAGAAAAGCACTTTTGATGTCCATTTGATATAAGGTAATGCCATGATGATTGGCATAAGCAAGTAAGATGCGAATGGACTCATGTCTAGCAATGGGGGCATATGTCTCACCATAGTTCATACCTTCGACTTGAGTGTAGCCTTGAGCAACGAGACGAGCCTTGTTGCGTACAACTTGTCCATACTCATCTTGCTTGTTCTGAAACACCCATTTGGTTCCAATGACATTGTGCTTCTCGTCGGGCTTTCCAACCAATGTCCACACTTGGTTCCTCTCAAAGTTGTGTAGCTCTTCGTGCATGGCATTTATCCAATCTGGATCTTCTAATGCTTCTTCAACCTTCATAGGTTCAATGCTAGAAATGAATGAGTAATGCTCACAAAAATTAGCCGAACAAGTTTTGGAGCGAGTAATTCTCCCGGTATGAATGTCATCAAAGATTTGTTTGACGGGATGATCTCTTGAGACTCTTGCTCAAACTCGTGATAGCTTTTGTTTTGGTCGGGGTGGAACATCCTCTTCATTGTCTTGTTCTTCCTATTGTCTTTCTTCATTTTTGTTGGCGTTGTCATTCTCCCATGGTGGTGGATAAGGAGGTCGTCGAGGTTCATCTTGTTGTACATCCTCGTTCTCATCTTCTTGATGTGTCCCACTCGTGGATGCCTCCAAGTCAACTTGTGGTTCACCTTGGCGTGAAGTTGAGTCTTCCACTTGGACAGACGAGGTACTCTCCTTCACCTCCGTTGGGCGAATCTTGCCAATAGAAAAGTCTTGGATTGCTTCCGAAGGATCTTTGTCACCTACATCAATTGGCAATTGCTCTACTTGCGAGCCGTTAGATTCATCAAACTTCACATCTACCATCTCTTAAACCTTTCAGGTGAAATTGTTGTAGACACGATAAGTGTGAGAGTTTGAGCCATAACCGAGTAGGAAACCTTCACGAGGTTTAGGAGCAAATTTTGAACGACGATGCTTATCAAGAATGTAGCACTTTGAGCCGAATACTCGAAAGTATCCAACTTGGGTTTGTTACCGGTGATAAGCTCGTATGCCATCTTAGCAAGTAGCTTGTGAAGATATAGATGATTCATTGCATGACAAGCTGTCTCAACCGCTTCCTCCCAAAAGTGTTTTGGCATCTTGTGCTCATCAAGCATCGTTCTTGCCATTTTGATGAGCGTCCGGTTCTTTCTCTCAAAAACTCCCTTTTGTTGAGGTGTGTACGTAGCCAAGAACTCATGTGAAATCCCTTCTCCGTCAAGAAAGGTGTCCACATTGGCGTTCTTGAACTCCATTCCGTTGTCGCTGCGAACCTTCTTGATCTTCACTTTAAATTAGTTTTGGGCCTTCCTAGAGAAGTTTTTGAGGATCTTTTGGACATGCGATTTATCATCAAGAAAGAATACCCATGTAAATCTTGAAAAATCATCAACAATGACCAATCCAAGTGATTTACCACCGAGACTCTTGTAGGCATTGGGACCGAGACTCTTGTAGGTCTCCTCGTGGTCATGATGTTCTTCACGGGGTGGCTTCCTCCAACCAGTTTTCCTGCTTGCATGCACTCCGAAGTCTATCCTTGTCAAATATAACATCTTTAACACCAAGGATATGATCACCTTTAATAAGCTTGTCAAGATTTCGCATGCCCACATGACCTAACTGTCTATGCCACAACCAGGCTTTAGAAGATTTAGCAATTAAGCAAGTTCTAGGTTGAGCCTTTTTAGTGAAATCAACAATGTATAGATCACCTCTACGTATGTCGGTAAAGACCATTTTATGATTATCTCTTCGAAACACTTGGCAACCTACTTTAGTAAATAGGACATTGAATCCAAAGTCAGCTAGTCTAGATATAGAAAGTAGATTATAGCCAAGAGATTCAACGAGCATAACATTTGAATGGAGCTGTCATGTGAGATGGCCACCTTACCGAGGCCAACCACCTTACACTTTGAGTTATCACCAAAAGTGACATACTTTCGAGGGCCGTCATTTTCAGCAAGCTCATGAAACATATCTTTGTCTACGGTCATGTGATCGGTACATCCACTATCAAGGGAACATTCCTTTCCTCCAGCCATGTAGCCACGAAGGTTAGCCATAAGACCAAAGTGTCTCATAGACTCTTCAAGATCAAGGTCACTATCATCATCCTCATCATAGTATCCATGTTCAACATCATCTTGCAAATGATCATTTCCTACAGAGAGTGATTCATTAGATATAAGATTTTGACAATGTTCATCTCTATGAATTCTAATAGCTTCGAAAATGATATTGATAATAATTCCAACATCTCCTTTGGCACGCATAAGGTCACGAAGCTCAAATAAACAATCTCCAAACTTAGGATCATTGGGATTCGTCTTATTCAAAACAATAGACTTGTGAAGAATCTCATCTAAGTTTTTCAAGGAATAGTTTGGAAATCGTTCCTCAAGAGATCTCCATATAGTATAAGCACAATCAAGAGTTGGCAAGTGACCAATCAAATTTCTAGGCAAACCTCTAGTGATAAGATTGATAGTTCTAAGATTGCGAATCATGTCAAGAGACTCATAATGGGTAGGATGCAAGAGGTCAATAGGGGGTTCACAAGGAGTAGTAATGTACTTGTTCAAGTGATATTCATGAAAAATTCCAAGCATCTAATTTTTCCACTCACTAAAGAACTCTCCATCAAGCATAGGCACTCTACATCTAAGACTCCCCAACATAGAATCATCCATCTTCCTCCAATGGTGATTAAACCAAAGCAATGGAGACCAAAGCTCTGATACAATTGAAAGGATCGAGAAGAGGTGTTTAGAGGGGGGTAATTAGACCACCAACAAGTAAAGATAGCAGTTTTTAAGTTTCTCAAGTTGAGGTTGGAAATTAGCACAATTTCAAGCATTCACAATAAAATTCAAGCAAGCATGCAAAGAGTATATGAGCAACAGAAAGTAAAGCACGCAACTTGCAAGAAATTAAAGGGATGGGATTGGAGTGTGCAAACGCAATTGGAGACACGGAGATTTTTGGAGTGGTTCCGATAGGTGGTGCCATCGTACATCCGCGTTGGTGGAGACTTCAACCCATGAAGGGTAACGGTTGCGCGAGTCATCGGAGGGCTCCACCCATGAAGGGTCCACGAAGAAGCAACCTTATCTATCCCACCATGGCCATCGCCCACGAAGGACTTGCCTCACTTGGGTAGATCTTCACAAAGTAGGCGATCTCCTTGCCCTTACAAACTCCTTAGTTCAACTGCACAATCTTAACGGAGACTCCCAAGTGACACCTAACCAATCTGGGAGACACCACTCTCCAAAAGGTAATAGATGGTGTGTTGATGATGAACTCTTTGCTCTTGTGCTTCAAATGATAGTCTCCCCAACACTCAACTCTCTCTCTCATAGATTTGGCTATGGTGGGAAGAAGATTTGAGTGGAAAGCAACTTGCGGATGGCTAGAGATCAAGATTCTTGTGGTTGGAATGGAATGTCTTGGTCTCAACACATGAGTAGGTGGTTCTCTCTCAGAAAATGAGTAGCGGAAGTGTAGGCATGTTCTGATGGCTCTCCTCACGAATGAAGAATTGCTGGAGGGGTATATATAGCCTCCACACAAAATCTAGCCGTTACACACAGATTCCCAATTTCAGTGAGACTGAATGATGAAACTCTGTCAGACCGGTTTAGGTCAAAATGTGAACGTTAGAGTTTTCAGTGGGACTAACAAGGTCAACTCGGTGGGACCAATATGCAAGGGCTAGGGTAAAACATCAACTCGGTTTGACCGAATGCACAAACTCGGTAAGTCCGTTTTTGGAAATAAGCAAACAGAGAATTGGTCAAGCAAACTCGGTGGTACCGATTGCACAATCTCGATGGGACCGAAATTGTTGCAACAGGCAACAAGAAGTTTGCAAGCCCATCTCTGTGAGACCGAGATCCCATCGGTGAGACTGAACTAATTAGGGTTTGGCAGTGGCTATGTCAAAAGCACTCGGTGGCGCCGGATATATCAAATCGGTGGGACCGAGTTTGACTTTTAGGTTTAGGACATATGTGGAAGTGAGAAAGTGGCTGAGGGTTTTGGAGCATATCACTAAGCACTTTGAGCAAGCAAGCATTTAGCAATACCTCATCCCCTTTTAATAGTATTGGCTTTCCTATGGACTCAATGTGATCTTGGATCACTAAAATGAAAATGTAGAGTCTTAAGCTTTTGCCAATGTTTGTCCTTAGCATCTTGAAGGGGTTCCACATCCTCTTGTCCATGACACTCCAATGTTGAACTTATATGAAATATACTAGGTAGAAGTATTAGTCCAACATAAGATATATTGACATTAATTACCAAAATCACCCAGGGAGCACTTGTGCTTTCACTGCTCTAGGTCGACAGATTCGACAAGGGTCTTCTTCGTTTCCCTCTCTCTTGTTGTAGATTCCCTTATTCCTACCTTCCCTCCTTTGCACAATTAGTTATGGTTTTTTCTTAGTGTTGATCTCTTTCTCTTCCAATTTGATTCAAGTGGCGTTAATGGTTGGGTTGGCGACTGGTTATTCTGTTAGCTGAAGGTATCCTAGTGCTGTCGATTTCCTTTGCCTAACGGCCAAGTTAGTATCTGTGTAAATCCGTGTATAAGTGTCTATTATTCCTATATTATCATGGCATTTTCTATGCATATTATCTACTAAAATAATTCCACTTCCTATGCGACAATTGGCAGCACTGTTGAATGGAGGAGGCATCTCAAGTTCTTTCTATACAACAGTCCAATAGTGCGATGCATGATTTTTTATTTGGGATTGGAGTTACAAGAGGTACTGATTTATTGTTTTTCATCTGGGTTCACTGTTCTTTGTAAATTATAACTCCTCTAGCTCCCAACTCACTAATTAATGCATAAGGCTGGTCAGCGCCTTATTGTCTCCTCAGATTTTTTTGTTTATTTTTTGCCAAATTGCTTAATAGTAACCAAAGTAAACAGGTTACTTGTGTGATGTTTCGAAGATAATATTTCCAAACAGTAGATTCATAATGGAATCATCATTATATAGTTACTTATTGTTGACTCGATGTAATTGCTACTACCATCATCATCCGTTTTCTATCATTTTTTTAATATTTAGATGTCCTTCATTGTGTAGTTGCTCCCGTGGCCGTGGGCCAGATAATTAGTTCATGTGTACTGTCATACCTCATATCTTCATGTTTTAGTATATATGCATTAAGGATATGCGATTGCTCATGTGACAGTTTACTTTCGTGAAGGCATGAGGCAACAGTGAAGATCCCCTTCTAATGTGATGAAGCAAAAAATGCGCAAGAAACCTAGGTGCCATTACTTGCCCAATTGTCAATCTCCCACACTGAATATTCTCTAGCTTCATCTCATATAGGGGATGTCGCAAGTTAAAAGACAACTATTTTATCTCTGTCATCAGTTCATGTGCACTGTTCCCTTAACTCTCTTGTTGCGCAGCTGGATTCCGTAAGTTTAAATGAGGTTGTCCACTAAGCACATCACTTCAATAAGTTGGTTATCTGCACCCACAAAAAAAGTTGGTTATCTGAAGCACCTTTTTAAATTTCTGCCTGGTACCTATAGAGTAGTAGAGAAAACGAATAAACTCTTTTTTCGCCACTGCCTAGTGTCCTATAAGCATGAATGATAAATCATTGTCATTTTGATATTTTCTGCATTCCATTTTTTGTACACTAAATTTATGTATATACCTTGTCTTAGCTTGTACTTTCGGATGAGTTCCATATAATGATGTCAGACTACTTCATGTGAGTATGAGTGATAAATCATTGTCATTTTGATATTTCCTAAACTTTTTTTTGTACTTTCGGATCAATTTCATCTCAAGATGTCAGACTACTTCTGTGACAATATTGTTTCCACTTGTTCTTGCTTAAAGATGCTTCCCACATAACTAGGCTTCAAATCTTTTAGTTTGTTTTTTAGACGTGTGCAATTAAGCTATCTGCTTCCAAACTCCATCAAGAAGTCCAAATAAAAACACCTTTGATACAAATGTGTGGAGGTAGTGAAAGCAGCATACGTTTAGATCTTTGTAAATAACACTTCAGTTGGGATGATATGTTATTATTATTCTAGAAATGAAAACCCTATATTCTTATCATGATTGGTTAAAATACTATTTAGATACTTCTACTTTAGATTTATATGGTTACTTTTGATACCAACATAAACATATATTTCTTGTCTTCATGCTTTGATATATTTACTAAATTCCTAGCATTCTATCATCATAATGGATGGGCGCAGCAACACGCGCTATCAATGATCTAGTTAGTCAGAAGGAACTAACATACTTGTTGCAAAAATCTATTAGTCATTGAAACAAAGTACTATGCGCATGCTCCTAGCAAGATAGATTGGTAGGAAAAGACCATCGCTCGTCCCCTACAGCCACGCATAAGGAAGACAATCAAAAAATATCTCATGCTCCAACTTTGTTACATAACGGTTCACCATACGTGCATGCTACAGGAATCACAAACCTCAACACAAGTATTTCGTAAATTCACAATTACTCACTAGCATGACTCTAATATCATCATGTTCATATCTCAAAACAATCATAAGGAATCAAACTTCTCATAGTATTTAATGCACTTTATATGAAAGTTTTTAATATATCCCTCTTGGATGCTTATCATATTAGGACTAAATTCATAACCAAAGAAAATTACCATGTTGTTTAAGACTCTCAAAATAATATAAGTGAATCATGAGAGTTCATCTATTTCTTCAAAATAAACCACCGTCGTGCTCTAAAAAGATACAAGTGAAGCACTAGAGCAAACGACAAACTACTTCGAAAGATATAAGTGAAGATCAAAGAGTAGTCGAATAATTATGTAACTATGTGAAGACTCTAACATTTAAGTATTTTAAGATCTTGGGATATTACACAAACAGCAAGCAAAACAAAATAAATTTACATTGCAAGAATAGCACATATCATGTGAAGAAGCAAAAACTTAGGCTCAACCAAAACTGACTGATAGTTGTTGAAGAAGAAAGGTGGGATGCCAACCGGGGCATCGCCAAGCTTAGATGCTTGAGACTTCTTGAAATATAAATTAGGGATTCCTTTTGCATCCCCAAGCTTCAGCTTTTGTGTCTCCTTAATTCCTTTTATATCACAGTTTCCCTAAATCTTAAAAACTTCATCCACACAAAACTCAACAAGAACTCGTGAGATAAGTTAGTATAAATCAATGCAATAACCTTATCATTCTCTACTGTAGCAAATCACTAAAATTATTATTTGATATTGCCTACTACATTCTTCTGCATATTTAACACTCCTATCCTGAAATAGAATCATTAAACAAGCAAACATATGCACACAATGCAAACATAACAGCAATCTATCTAAACAGGACAGTCTATAAAGAATGCAAGAGGAATCATACTTCCCTAACTCCAAAAATTATGAAAAATTAGCACGCTGTAGAAAATTTGTTGTTACTCATTGTGTAAAATTTTCAAGATTTTATCATGTGCTGACTATTCACCAATATTCAAAACATAATAGCAAACTTTCTATTTTCAAACAGCAACATATAGGCTTGTAAAATAAGCATGGTAAAGGCTATACTTGACCTTTTTATTGAACTAAAAGATATAAAACATCTCTCTGAATAACAACAAGCAAATATAAACAAAATAAAATGACGCTCCAAGCAAAACACATATCATGTAGTGAATAAAAATATAGCTCCAAGTAAAGTTACCGATGAACGAAGACGAAAGAGGGGATGCCATCCGGGGCATCCCCAAGCTTAGGCTCTTGGTTGTCCTTGAATATTACGTTGGGGTGCCTTGGGATCCCCAAGCTTGGCTCTTGCCACTCCTTATTCCATGGTCCATTGAATCTTTACCCAAAACTTGAAAACTTCACAATACAAAACTCAACAGAAAACTCGTAAGCTCCGTTAGTATAAGAAAATAAAATCACCACTTAGGTATTGTTGTGAACTCATTCTAAATTCACACTAGTGTTATGTATAGTGTATTCCAACTTTTACATGGCTCATACCCTCTGATACTACTCATAGATTCATCAAAATAAGCAAACAACTCAAAGAAAACAGAATCTGTCAAAAACAAAATAGACTGTAGTAATCTGGAAACTTTTTATACTTCTGTAACTCCAAAAATTGTAAAAAATTAGAACTATATAGGAAATTTGTATATCAATCTTGTGCAAAAAATTCTGATCAAAAGCACGTTCCAGTGAATTTTCAAAATCCCTAGACTGAGCGCAAAAGATTCTAATTTTGCACAGAATCAAGTCAACTATCATCCACACTATCCCAAAGGCTTTGCTTGGCACTTTATTGAAACAAAAGCTATAAAACATGATTACTACAGTAGCCTAATCATGTAAACACACAAAAACAATAGGCGTAAATATTGGGTTGTCTCCCAACAAGCGCTTTTCTTTAATGCCTTTCTAGCTAGGCATGATAATTTCAATGATGCTCACATAAAAGATAAGAACTGAAACACAAAGAGAGAATCATGAAGAATATGACTAGCAAATTTAAGTCTAACCCACTTCCTATGCCTAGGGATTTTGTGAGAAAACAACTTATGGGAACAAGAATCGACTAGCATAGGAAAGGAAAACAAGCATAACTTCAAGATTTTCAACACATAAAGAGGAAACTTGATAATTTTCAGTAGCATCATGAATGAAGTCAACAATATAGCCATCACATAAAGCATTATTTTCATGATGCACAAGCATAGAAATTGTATTACTCTCCACATAAGCAAATTTCTCCTCATGAATAGTAGTGGCAGCAAACTCAACAAAATAACTATCATCTGAGGCATAATCCAATTGAAAATTAAAATCAAGATGACAAGCTTCATGGTTATCATTATTCTTTATAGCATACATATCATCAAAATAATCATCATAGATAGAAACTTTGTTCTCATAATCAATTGGAACCTTTTCCAAAATAGTGGATTCATCATTAAATAAAGTCATGACCTCTCCAAATCCACTTTCATAAATATTATAAGAGTTAACACCCTCCAAAATAGTGGGATCATTACTTACTAAAGTTGACACTCTTCCAAACACACTTTCATCAATATAATCATCATAAATAGGAGGCATGCTTTCATCATAATAAATATTCTCATCAAAACTTGAGGGACAAAAAATTTCATCTTCATCAAACATAGCGTCCCCAAGCTTGTGGCTTTGCATATCATTAGCATCGTGGATATTCAAGGAATTCATACTAACAACATTGCAATCATACTCATCATTCAAAGATTTTATCGCAAAAATTTCATTGCATTCTTCTTCTAACACTTGGGCACAATTTTCCTTTCCATCATTTTCATGAAAGGCATTAAAAAGATGAAGCATATGAGGCACCCTCAATTCCATTTTTTTGTAGTTTCCTTTTACATACTAAACTAGTGATAAAACAAGAAACTAAAAGATTCGATTGCAAGATCTAAAGATATACCTTGAAGCAGTAACCTCCTCGGCAATGGCGCCAGAAAAGAGCTTGATGTCTACTACGCAACCTTCTTCTTGTAAACTCTTGTTGGGCTTCCAAGCGCAGAGTTTTGTAGGATAGTAGAAAATTTCCCTCAATTGGATGACCTAAGTTTTATCAATCCATGGGAGGCGTAGGATGAAGATGGTATCTCTCAAACAACCCTTCAACCAAATAACAAAGAGTCTCTTGTGTCCCCAACACACCCAATACAATGGTAATTTGTATAGGTGCACTAGTTCGGCGAAGAGATGTTTATACAAGTGCAATATGGATGGTAGATATAGGTTTTTGTAATCTGAAAATATAAAAACAGCAAGGTAGCAACTGGGCAAAGTGAGCAAAAACGGTATTGCAATGCTTCGAAACAAGGCCTAGGGTTCATACTTTCACTAGTGCAAGTTCTCTCAACAATGATAACATAATTAGATCATATAACAATCCCTCAACATGCAACATAGAGTCACTCCAAAGTCACTAATAGCGGAGAACAAACGAAGATATTATTGTGGGGTACGAAACCACCTCAAAGTTATTCTTTCTGATCAATCCATTGGGCTATTCCTATAAGTGTCACAAACAGCCCTAGAGTTCATAGTAAAATAACACCTTAAGACACAGATCAACCAAAACCCTAATGTCACCTAGATACTCCAATGTCACCTCAAGTATCCACAGGTATGATTATACGATATGCATCACACAATCTCAGTTTCATCTATTCAAACCAACACAAAGTACTTCAAAGAGTGCCCCAAAGTTCCTACCGGAGAGTCAAGACGAAAACGTGTGCCAACCCCTATGCATAAGTTCACAAGGTCACAGAACCCGCAATTTGATCACCAAAACATACATCAACTGGATCACATGAATATCTCATTGTCACCACAGATAAGCACATGCAACACATACATCTAGTGTTCTCAAATCCTTAAAGACTCAATCCGATAAGATAACTTCAAAGGGAAAACTATATCCATTACAAGAAGGTAGAGGGGGAGAAACATCATAAGATCTAACTATAATAACAAAGCTCGCGGTACATCAAGATCGTGCCAAATCAGGAACACGAGAGAGAGAGAGAGAGAGAGAGAGAGAGAGAGAGAGAGAGATCAAACACATAGCTACTGGTACATACCCTCAGCCCCGAGGGTGAACTACTCCCTCCTCGTCATGGAGAGCACCGGGATGATGAAGATGGCCACCGGTGATGGATCCCCCTCCGACAGGGTGCCGAAGCAGGGTCCCGATTGGCTTATGGTGGCTACAGAGGCTTGCGGCGGCGGACCTCCCGATCTTAGTTCTCTAGAAGTTTGGGGATATATAAGAGGCGTTGGCATCGGGAACAAGTCATGGGGGTCCACAATTTACATTACCGGGGAGACATCACCAACATCTACCAGGTTCATAATCACACATCTCATCTCCTTGCAATTTACATTATTTCCAATTTTCCTATCGTTTTCCTCTCCCCCACTTCACAAATAATTGTCGTTTTATTCGCCCTCTTTTTCGTTCGCCGTTTCTCGTCAGATCTCTTGTTTCCTTGAACTTGTCACCATGCGTGACTTTGGCATGGCAGAAACAGATGATGGCCTAACTCCTAAAATTGGATGATCTGGCAATTTGTGTGCGAAACTTTTGTTTTGGGGCATGGGAATATTATGGGAAAAGAACATATCCAAGAATTTTTTAATTATGTCGGAAATTTAGCTCTTGATGATGCTCCTATACTTAAAAGAACAAAATCTTATGCAGAAGCTGTTTCAACACTAGTTCTGAAACTTGAAAATAGATTCATCCGTACCCATCCTACCTTGCAGAGATTTTCTTATGAGTTACCTATTATAAGGAATCCCAAAGCTAAAAAGTTGGCTACCCTCGTTCTTATGAATGAATTTGACTACATAATACGGGAAGCTAGGGAGATCTTTGATTTTTATGGTATGAACCATGAAAAACCAATGATAGATGAGATCCTTTATAATAGTGATTATATGTTAAGACATTTGCTTGGAAATAATCAATTTTTTATGAGAATCTAAAAAAGGAAGTCCCTGCTTTAGACATAATCCAACAAGTTTTCAATGATGTTAATCAACACTATTCTTGGATTGTTGCCGAAAATCAAAGGGGATACGATGATAAACAACTTGATAGTGCTAAGGTCTCAATGGATGAGGTGTTTTATGTTGTCTTTGCATAACCACCTGACAAAAACACTTCCAAGGGAAATGAAAACAAAGATGAAAAAACTTAGATCCTTCGCATTATGCCTAGCTAGGGGCATAAAATGATAGCGCTCGTTACGAGGCAACCCAACTTGTATCTTTTTGCTTTTTGGTTTTCTTGTTGTTTTCAATAGAATACCCAATTATGCCTCTGTTTAAATGTGTTTTTGTGGTTTAAATTAGTGTCCGTGCCAAGCAAAGCCTTTGGGATAATTTGGGAGATAGTTGATTTGATCTTGTTGAAAAACAGAAACTTTTATGCTCAGAAAAATAATTTTCATAAATCACAGAAATGTGCTTTTGCTCTAATTTTTTTACAAAAGATTTATATACAAATTGCCAATGTTTTCTTAATTTTTCAGAATTTTTGGAGTTACATAAGTGTACGAAGCTCCCTAATTACTACAGACTGTTCTGTTTTTGACAAATTCTGTTTTCATTGTGTTATGTGCTTGTTTTGATGATTCTATGGTTTCCTTTGAAGAGTTTTTGCCATGGAAAAGTTAAAATACAGTATATATAATACAATAAAATATGAATGGGTTTGCAACAATACTTGAAGTAGTGATTTGCTTTCTTATACTAACGGGTCTCACGAATGTTTTGTTGAGTTTTGTGTGATTGAAGTTTCCAAGTTTTGGGTGAGATCATGATGGATGAAGGAATAAGGATTAGCAAAAGGCTAAGCTTGGGGATGTCTGAGACACCCCAAGATAATATTCAAGAAGTATCAAGCAACTAAGCTTGGGGATGCCCCCGAGTGGCATCCCCTCTTTCTTCTAACAACCATCGGTATTTTACTTGAAACTATATTTTTATTCATCACATATTATGAGTTTTGCTTGGAGCGTCTTGTATGATATGAGTATTTGCTTGTTTGCTTTGTTTTTAAAGTCATATATCCTTGCTGGACACACCTAGTCGAGGGAGCCAAAATTATGCTATGACTTGTTAGATTTTTCTCTCTATGCTTCACTTAAATCTTTATGAGCTATGGAATTGCTCTAGTGCTTCACATATATCTTTTTGAGCACGGTGTGCTTTACTATTTTTGAAGAAATGCTCTCGTTCTTCACTTAGATTTATTTGAGAGTTACTAAAATTTTTAAGAAATTCTCTCTTGTTTCACTTAAATTATTTTGAGACAAGAATTTTTTTATGCTCATGTTCTTCACTTATATTTGTTTGAGCTATCAAAAGCTACATATGAAATTAGTCCCAAAGTGATAGGTATTCAAGAGTGATATAATAAAAACTTTCATGATGGTCATTGGACAAAATAAACTTGATTCTTTGTAATAGTTTTGAGATATGACGGTAGTGATATGTGAGTCATGTTGATGAGTAATTATGATTTAGTAAGAATATTGGTGTTAAGGTTTGTGATTCCCTATGCAAGCACGAAAGTCAGTAGTTATGCAATGAAATTACATCCTACTTGTGGTGCATTGTTTGGTGTTAGTTAGCTTAATGCTCGCTTATGAGATTTTTCTTGGTTGGATGCTTCCCAATCTTTTGCTAGCCTTCATTTGCACTAAGTATGATCACTACTTGTGCATCCAAAATCCTTTAAACCCGTTTTTGCCACATGAGTCCACTATACCTACCTATATGCGGTATTTTTGTGCCGTTATAAACATATTTGTATGTGCCATCTCTAATTTTGAAAATAAATTTCTCTTTTGTGTTCTACTAATGAAACGGTAGGGGGTTGTGACAGCCTGGATTTTTCCTTCTCTCTTTTTTAGGACTTGATTTGCCTTTGCCTTGGATTTGAGTTTTTGGAATTAATTCAAATGGACTTATCACTTGGGCATGCCCTTGAATTTCACCCAAGTGACCTATCTACCTCTCATTCAACCTCATTTCTCTAAAAACCTAAAATGGCCCATTGAAGATTTTTCATAAAAGAAAATATTCATTTTCCTTCTGAAACCCCATTTCAGAAACTAGTGCTCCAAAGAAACCCCTACTTTTATTGCTCAAAAAATCTTGAGATAATTCCTGAATTTTCTTTGAACCTTGGCCCACCTCCCTGAGCAAAAATATTGCATGACTTTTGTAATATTTTTGCTACAGAAAATCATTTCCCTTCTGGCCCAAAAATGCACTTTGTACAGCAAGTGCATTTTTCCTTGATCCTTTGGAGCTGGTTTTTCTTGAGCCTCATTACCCACCTAAGTAACCTTTAACCCATGAGATCAGCCCTAATGGCCTTCTAGAAGCCATCCAAACTTGGTGACCATGTTTCTGCCCAGAAACTTGCCAGCAAGATAGAGTCACATCTGGTCGGCCTGGTATTGAGTCTTCACCTTTCCTAGACTAAACACTGCATGGACTACAACCCAGACAAGGTTTGTCCGTGCGTGGGCGTCGTTTTGACCATGCCAGGGTGGTGACCACGTGTGGACATGGGGCCTGGCATGTGTTCGACATGCTCTGCGTCACACCAGTGCCTCTGTTTAGTGTGTGCTCGAGCCAGAGCAAACAGACGACTGCCGCGCCACGCCACCAGCTTCGTCTCTTCACCCTTGACCCCTCCCTGGCGCTCGCCGATGCCGGAGACGCCACAGCGAGCACGGGCACGTCACGGCCAAAATCCATAGTGCACCCATGCCCCTGTCTTCTTCTCCTCCTTCTCCTTGTGCTCGTCCGCGAGCGTGGACAGCCTCCGCGTGATCGCTGAGCCCCTCACCCCCTCGTTGACGCCCCTCGTCGTTGCTCGCCGGCTTCTAGAGAGCTCCGGCGGCGACATGTTGCCCCCTTCCCCCTCCGACTATAAATAAAGCCCTCCTCTCCGTCCCAAAGCCACACACCGCACCACTCAACCTCCACAAACACACAACACAGCCGCAGCCCGGCCGGGCAGGCCTTTGGCCGTCCTGCCCGACCAGAGGTCGCCGGCGACCCCCGCAGCCTAGCCACCCCGCTCCCGAGCTCTTGGAGCCCAACCAACCCCTCAAGCGCGTCCCTATAGATCCACTGGTGACGCCTGGAAGCCGTAGAGCCCCTGGAACCACCCCTCGTCGTTGCCTTATTCTTCTCCAGCAAGTCCCGACCGCCGCCGCCGCTTGCAAGGTTGATTGCGAGCAGCTCCAACCATCCCCCAATGTGCCACGGGTATAGGCAGGTGCGCCGTACCCTCCTCTTCAATCCTATCCCTCTGGTTTTTCCCAAGGACCCCTCCTCGCCGGCTTGAGCTCCGGCGAAGCGCCACTGCACTCTGTTTGTTTCCCCCTCTTCTCTCTCCTGACTGGTGGGGCCAAGTGTCAGCCTCTCCACTCGCGCCTGAAGTGGTATGAGTGGAGGCATCTTCTGGCTTTACGCCATCGACGTCACCCTCCCCCCCCCTAGGTTTTCTGTTTATTCAAATTTATTCAAATATTTTGACTAGTGATATCTCCTAGCCTATAAGTCCAAATGAGTTAATTCCTTTTGCATTCTGTTTGTTTTAGAAAGCTCTAGCAGCACACCAAAGTGTGGATTTTTCCTTGCTGCCTAGAATTTCTAGTGATTTTTAGAATGGTTCTTGATATTTTGTTTTGTGGTTTTCAAATATTTTCAGAGGGAGAGACTTGTCTTGATGCTATTGTCGGCATTCTGGGAACGGGGGTCCCCAGACTTGCCTGCCTGTGGCCTGCAGCGTGGCTCAACCAGCGGCCTAGTACGGCCTGTCTTCATCAGCAAACACTCAAGACCCTCGCGAGGGGCCAAGCCTCGCGGGGCGGACGGTGCAAGGCCTCCTCAGGGGCAGCCTCATCAGGCAGGCTCCCGAGGAGGCGAAGAGATCAAGGCAAGGGGTACCTCACGAGGTGCTCATGATGCAAGCCATGACGACCAAGACTAGGCGGGCGCCAGGCGGGCGACAGCCTGCGCAGTGTCCTCGTTTCCTCTTTGGTGCAAAGGGGGAAAGCACAGGCGCGGAGTACCGAGGCATCAGGCAAAGGTTTCCATATCGGTGCAACGAGACCAAGACCAGCAGAGTGGTAGGACGGAGGTCACCGTGGAGCCCAAGACGGCGTCATCACCAGTGCCTTTGGCAGTCGGAGACCACCTTTAGTCATGATAGCTTGTACTAGTTGTCCCCTTTCAAAATGGTCGTTGTTGGCTCCCTTCCCGCTCAATATTAGGGAAGAGGACCAGGGCCTCTATAAGTAAGGCTAGCCACCACAGTAGAAGGCAATCGGATCTAGAGCCAAGAAGAGGATCCGAACCTAGCTCACCAACACACCACCACAAGAACACCTCTCCTCGTGAGGCTGTTTTTCCTTTGTACTGTTCATCATCAGCCCAAGAGGGAATCCACCACAGCACACACTGGATTAGGGTATTACACCACAACGGTGGACCGAACAAGTATAAACCTCGTGTCTCTTATGTTGTCCATCGTGCTAGCTTAGAATCGCGGTGAGGTTGTGGGCGTGTTTCGGTAGGGAGAAGATCTTCGTGTGCACCCTAGAGTTCGACCTTAAGGGTTTTGCCGGAACCCGATATCCGACATTTGGCGCGCCAGGTAGGGGTGCGCCAAAATCTTTTCTCCACTGATCTGCGTCCCATCTCTTCGTCGCATCCACGGCAGACGCCCGCCGAGCTCGTGCCGAGCGCCGAGCTGCTCTCACCGCCCGTGTTGCCCTAACGGCTCCCGTCGGTGGGCCTCCACGTCGTTCTCCGTCGCCTGCCGCCAACGCCACCACCGGCCTGGCGGGGAACGAGCAGCAAGCGTCTTCGCTGCACCCTTTGGTGCGGCGGGAAGGCCGCACCGCCACTGCATCGCTGACCCCAGCTGGTTCGTCGTCTCATGCTCGTCGCGCCCCCACGGACGCGCAGGCCATGTTGCTCCTGGCACGTGAGCTCCTGCACTACCGCCCCGTCGACGACCTCTAGGAAGAATGGCTCGCTCGCATCACCGAGCTCGTCAGCGCCGCAGGAGGCTCTCCTGTGCCGTCCCTCTCGCTGCCTCGCCCTCCGTCATGCATGGGAGACACGGCTCAGGGAGTGCCTCCGCGGCCTCCTCCCCAAGAAGGCGCACTAGCCCCAAGGCGCGCAGACCCTAGATGTGACCCACCGCATCCTGTGCCCGCATGGCAAGAAAGAAGCTGCCAAGAAATCCCTCAGCCTCAAGAACGTGCTCCCGTGCTCCCTGCACCAGCACCACAAGACCGCGTCCCTACACCAGCACGACAAGACCGCGTCCCTGCACTAGCACGCCAAGACCGCATGTCGTCCTAGCGGCGGCATGCGAGAACCATCAAGAGCAGGCCCCGCGTCAGCAAAGGGCTCTGGTGGCCACCGCAGGTTGCCGTGCCTTCGCCACCGAGCTGTGTAGCATCGCCTGGCCGGGCAAGTTCAAGCCGGACCTGCCTCCTCGCTACGACGGTATTGCCGACCCCGCGGAGTTCCTGCAGCTCTATGAGCTGGGCATCGAGGCGGCCAACAGAGACAAAAAGGTCATGGCGAATTGGTTTCCCATGGCGCTCAAGGATGGCGCCCGCACCTGGCTCCTGAACCTGTCTCCCAGCTCAATCTCCTCTTGGGACGAGATGCATAGCCGCTTCATCGCCAACTTCCAGGGCACTTGCGACCCCCCCACCGCGGGTGACCTGTGCCGCATCAAGAAGCAGCCTGGAGAGACCCTGCAGAAGTACATCCAGCATTTCAATAGCGCTCGCCTCAAGATCCCCAAGGTGACGGACGAGGCCATCATCTCAGCGTTCTCTGATGGCATCCGCAACGTCAAGATGAAGGAGGAGCTCGCCATCCACGAGGATCTATGCACATCCCTGGAGCTATTCAACCTGGCGACCAAGTGTGCAAGAGCTGAGGAGGGGCGCCTCTCCCTTCTCGAGCTTCCAGCTGCTGACCCAGAAGAGAAGAAAGCCAAGGCCAAGGATGTGAAGCACAAAGGAGCAGCCGTACTCGCAGCAGAACCAGACACGAAGCACGGCAGGGACCAGCCGGAGTCGTCCAAGGGTAGCTGATTCTGCGCCTACCACAACCTCCACACCCACAACACCAACGAATGTCAGGAGCTCAGAGCCGTTCAAGAAGGACGCTTCAGTTGATGCCCTGAGCGCAACGACCGGGGCTACAGCCGAGGAGGAGGACGAGGCGAAGGATGATGGGACGGCCGAGGCCCTCGCCAGGGGTGGCGTGACCGACCTCGCAAGGATTGCTGGTAGGACCAGCCTCGTGGGGGAGCCTGTAGGGATCAGCCTCGCGAGGACCGCTCGCAGGGCAACGCAGGCCTTCCTCCTCTGCTGCCACCGCCAAAAAGGAATGACGACCACCACCAGGACGAGGGGGCTGGGGGCTTCCAGGAGCCACGTGCTATCGCTTGCATCTTGGGCGGTGCCCAGGCCCCAGCTTCTCGGCGCATCTTCAAGTAGTTTGATCGCGAGGTGAATGCAGTCCTCCCCAAGCTCAAGGCCACGCGCCCTCTTAGGTGGTCCATGTGCGCCATCACTTTCAGCTCGGCAGACCAACTCAAGTGTGCGGATACCGCTGGCGTCCTCCCAATGCTTTGTTCCCCAATCATCAGCAACGTGCAAGTTACCAGGACCCTCATCGATGGCGGCGCAGGGCTCAACGTTCTGTCCGTCGAGATGTTTAACAACCTTCAAGTGCCATATGATCAACTTCAGCCTACCAAGCCTTTCTCAGGAGTTACTGACGGCTCCACCACCCCGATAGGGCAGATCCGCCTCCCTATCACCTTCGGATAGCGCAACAACTACCACATCAAGCTCATCGACTTCGATGTCGCCCAGATTTGCCTGCCATACAATGTCATCCTCGGGTATCCGGCCCTGGACAAGTTCAAGGCGGTAACCCACCATGGCTACAATGTCCTCAGGATGACAGGAAGCAGATGAATCATCACAGTCCCCTACGAAGAGAAAGATGCAGTGTGCTCCCTTGAGCGCGCCTTCCAAGCTGCATCAATCGAGGACTCGGACAGCAAGGGCGAGAACCCTCCTGAGGCAGTCCCCAAGAAGAAGAAGACATTTCCCAGCTCAAGGCCTCAGGAGGTTGGCATTTCAGGAGGTGCCGCATCAAGATCTGCGCCCGTGCAAGGGGCGCCTCCTTCCATCACATAGGAAGGCGCGCCCGGTGCCCTCCTTGGGCAGGGCTCGGGCACCACTTGGAGGCAGGCGCATCATGTTTCCCTCAGGAAGTCTCAGGGCGTGGAAATCCCAACCCTCAGGAGTTCATCACCGAGACCACACAGGAGCATCAGGAAGCAAGAGCCATACGCGGCGATCGCCGTTTGCCTGACGTAGCTCCCCATCCAGGCGAAGATGGGGGGCTGCGTGTCTACATCGATTTCCCAGGGCTCAACCGAGCCGCGTCTCAGGAGCGCCTCCGGCCTTCGCGCGTGGCACATTGAGAGGGTCCGCCGCACAGCTACGTTCGCATGCCTTTCGGCCTGCTGAACGCGGCTACTACCCACCAGCGCCATCTTCAGAGCATTCTGGCTGCTCAGGAGGCCAGGCATCATGCGGTCCTGGCGGAGATGGAGATGGTCCTCGAGGAACCGCCTGGACCCCCAGAGCCTCCCGAGGCTCAGGGCTCCGGTGGCTCGTGAGGGTCGGCCTCTTCACCGCGCATCTTCAGCTGCTCCAACACCCCCTCTACAATGGTACCAGGTGACATCTTCCGAGTTCATTTCAGCTGGGAGCACCGTCAAGGCTGCATCATTCCCAGGCCGCATGGGTCTGTCCCTGTGGCATGTATACCTTTTGCTTATGTCTTTAGTTTACCTTGCTGGGGGTGCCCCTCGGGCTGCATCATCCCCAAGCTGCTCGGGCCTGACCCAGTGGCATGTATTCCTCCTGCATTTATCTAAGTTGATTTGACCTTCATGCCTAACCTACCTGTGATTATCGCCTGCTCGATTGATGCCTACCTCTGGAGCTGCTTACTCTGGCACGGCGCTTGCGAATGGGTCCGTCCCTGCAACATCGACAAATCTGAGTGGTCAGGCTCTGGCCCGCGGCAGCCCTGCAAGCGTCACCTCACCAGGCCCTCAGTGCCCCCACCACTCTCTCGGAGCAACCAATGGTCGGTCGGCAATCATAATGGCAACCTGTGCTTTTCTCGTGTTGGTTTACAGGAACCTCCTGAGGTCTACAGCTGGTGGCACCACGAGCTCTCTCCTTTCCCGCGTGATCTGCTTGCACATTAAAAGGGGGCTCCTGAGCATCGCGACTCAGGAGCTCTTACTGGCTCTCCAGCCCTCACCCCTGGCCTTGTCCACGGCATCGCGACCTGGCATACCAGCGGCGGCTGAGCTCGCTCGAGGGCCGGGACCTGAGGACGTAGAGCACAAAGGAGAGTGTGGGGAAGAGAGGGGAAACTCACGAGGGACTAACCCGGCTACATACCACCTGCCGACGTACAAGTCCGGCGCAACACGAAGAAACGACTCCATGTTTTCGAGATAAGTTTCGCACCTGGAATAGCTAATTGATGCGGCACAGAATCTCCACCTATTGCGGCTCTGTGACGGCAACGTTGCCTTCCTTTCTCATCTTTCGGCGGCTACTTGTGAGCAAAAGGGGACCTCCTGAGCATCGCGCCTCAGGGGCTCTAACTGGACCTCGGGCCGCTCACCTCCTGGCCTTGATCACGGCATCGCGACCTGGCATACCAGCGATGGCTGAAGCCTGCCTGGGGACTGGGACCTGTCAATGTAGAGCACCAAGTCGTTGCGAGGCTAGAAAGGCGGAACCAAGACAGGACAGGACAAGCATTCGCACCGCTTCATAATAAGGATAATATCAACAAAATACATCGTAGACCCTTTACATGCCCCCACGGGGTGTTTTCTCGATCCCTCATAGGAAACAAAAGACGCGAATTCTAATGAGACCTAACTACACGAGCATCCATGGCCGACGCCATCATCAACGGTGGGCAGCGGGGGGCGGCGCCAACCCCATCCAGATTAGCTACGGCGACGGCCTGATGCAGCCGCCTTGCCCCGGGCACGACGCGAGATCGGGGGCACGTAGTTGTCTTCGCTCGTCTCCGGAGTCACGAAGTGCTCGGGAGAGTCGCTGGACTCCCAAGCATCGCCGCTACTGCCAGAGGAGCCGTTGGGGAAGCGGACGATAGGCCTAGCCCCTGCCACGTCGATATCCCGGCTGCCTCCTCTGGGGCAGCACTCCAGGCGGCGGCCTTCTGCGTCGAAGACCTTGAAGAGCATCAAGGAGGCGCCATCATACTCAAAATGAATCACGAGGGCACCCCCTTTCCAGCAGACCCGGGTGATTTCGCCCCAGCCTCGGGTCATGAAGACCTTGCCCGGAGCGACGACTTCAACCTCCGCTCCGGTCGTCGGAGCACCGCAGTCGGCGTGCTACAGCCAAAGCTCGAGAGGCCCCCTGGGCGGCATCTCGAAGGCGAAGAATAGAGGGAAGCGGATCCAGGTGCTTGGAGGCATCATGGCGTGAAGCACGAGCTCGCGAGAGGAGTCCGTGGCGCGGACTACAGGAGCGACGGCGCGCCGCATGGCTCATCGACCTTGCCTGCGGCGTGGGCGGCGTCGCTCATCGTCCTTCGGGGCCTTCGACCCGAGCGTACAAGGGTAGAGGGAACATAGGAGGTGGCCGCTCGGACCAAGGCCTCATCATCTCCGGCCTCGCAACCTCGTCGCGGCGGCATGGGACCGGTCGTTTCTTCGGCGGGAGCGGGGAAGGCCCCTCCCCGGGGGCATTTCCTTTTTCTTCGGCTAAGAAACTGCGGATCGGTGCCATTGGCATCGAGAATGGAGGTGGAGCAGGGGAAGAAGCAGGCGGAGCAAGAAGAGATGTGCAACGGGGGCTTTCGCCCCTCCCCATTTATAACCCAAGGGAGGCCAACCGTCGGCCTCCACGATCATAGGTAATGATGACTCTTTTTGCATGCAGCAGGGACTCGTCAAGTCGGGCAGTTGCTGAGGCAGCATGGGGAAGTGGAGACGCCCACGTCCAGTCAAGTCACCACGCGTCGCCCGAGGCCGCGGGCTGTTGGGGCCTGCGGTGCTCTGCACTTTCCCTTTGGCTTCACTACTAAGCTAAGTCCAAGCACGCCTTTGGCCCGGGGCTACTGTCGACATTCTGGGAACGGGGTTCCCCAGACTTGCCTGCCTGTGGCCTGCAGCATGGCTCAACCAGCGGCCCAATACGGCCCGTCTTCATCAGCAAACACTCAAGACCCTCGCGAGGGGCCAAGCCTCACGGGGCGGACGGTGCAAGGCCTCCTCGGGGGCGGCCTCACCAGGTTGGCTTGCGAGGAGGTAGAGAGATCAAGGTGAGGGGTACCTCGCGAGGTGCTCATGACGCAAGCCATGACGACCAAGACCAGGTGGGCGCCAGGCGGGCGCCAGCCTGCGCAGTGTCCTCGTTTCCTCTTTGGTGCAAAGGGGGCAAGCATAGGCGTGGAGTACCGAGGCATCAGGCAAAGGTTTCCATATCGGCGCAACGAGACCAAGAGCAGCAGAGCGGCAGGACGGAGGTCACCATGGAGCCCAAGACAGTGTTATCACCAGTGCCTTTTGCAGTCGAAGACCACCTTTAGTCAGGATAGCTTGTACTAGTTGTCCCCTTTCAAAATGGCCATTGTTGGCTCCCTTCCCGCTCAATATTTGGGAAGAGGACCAGGTCCTCTATAAGTAAGGCTAGCCACCACAGTAGAAGGCAATCGGATCTAGAGCCAAGAAGAGGATACGAACCTAGCTCACTAACACACCACCACAAGAACACCTCTCCTCACGAGGTTGTTCTTCCTCTGTACTGTTCATCCTCAGCCCAAGAGGCAATCCACCACACCACACACTGGATTAGGGTATTACACCACAATGGTGGCCTGAACTAGTATAAACCTCATGTCTCTTGTGTTGTCCATCGTGCTAGCTTAGAATCGCGGCGAGGTTGTGGGCGTGTTTCTGTAGGGAGAAGATCTTCGTGCGCACCCCAGAGTTCGAACCTTAAGGGTTTTGCCGGAACCTGATATCCGACAGCTATCCAGGAGGAGTGTGAACCTCCTCTGCACTAAGGCAAGCCACACCAACATTTGGATGGTGTCATTTCAATATCTGTGATTTTCCTACTTGAATACGAGATATTTTTTATGCATTTAAATTAGTAAAATAATTATGGTTTAATGCTAGTTACTTTTTCATGCTTGATATGCTTGTTTAAGTTACTGGTTGAATGCATGAACTAGTTTGGTCAAGTAGAGTAAAGTTTTAGCTTTATGAAAGTGCTTTGATAAATAATGGTAGTCTATTTTTGATAATTGGATTTTTCATATAAATGATAAGTTAACCAAAATGATGCATGATAATAGCCTGTGTAGTGAAATGAGTAAGGTTTATTGATGAGTAGTGCAAGAAGTTATTTTGGTAAGGTTGATCCGTTCTTGTGAGTTGGATGTTTTGCATATCGAATAGTTGCCTGATCATAGCATCGTATGACTTGGAGTGAGTTTATTTTCAAGTTAAACCTGATAATAATCCAACTTGAATATAACGTTGATCAAGTCATGGTGCCACTGAATCGGGTTTTCTCAGTGTGACCACATTTACCTTATGGGGGGTCTTGATTCCGTCCTTTGTTGTGCCTCTTGTCGGTGCCTCCAACAAGGGAAGGTTATGGGCGTGCGGTACCCTGGCCCGCTAAGAAGACATAACCCTGTCTGCCCATTTGTTTTTATGGTACCTTGTCCCCGTTTGGGACCGTTTTGCCATGACGGTGGCCGCAAATGCCTTTGGTAGGCATGGGGCTACCCATGACTTAGCTTTGAGAGGGAGTTGGTCGGAGTGGCCGGGAGAGTGTCATGGCAAGGGAAGGGTTTCGTCATAACATCGTTGGTCCACCTGAATGGGAGTGCGAGGCCATGGGTTTTGTGGTGTGGGCAAAGTGTGCTACCTCTGCAGAGTGTGTTTAATCTATCAATAGCTGCGTCTCGGTTATGGACACAGCTCAGAAGTAGGTCACACCATGGATCAACAATTATAATTAATCTTTCACACTAAGTTTTTATTGTTGGCACTGGTTTTATGATGATTTGTGGATCATGTGTTGATCGCAAGTGATTGGCTTCAGTTGTGATCCGGGTATGATCACCGTTCGGTTACGAGGTAACCCGTTTGGTAAGCGAGTCCGAGGGACTCGGTACACATGTTGGTTTCACGCATCAGTAGTATTACTTGCATTGCATTAACCTGATTAATTGTCATGATATTGTTTGTCATTGTGCTTATGTTTGTTGTGAGCTTGCAAGTACATTCAATGTACTGACATGGCGTGTCATGCCAGCTTTCAGGCAAATCGTATCATATCGGAGAGCTTCCCGCGTCTATATCGTGTCCACGTCGTGTCCCTGTGCTATGGAGTTCCACTTCGTCGTTATTCCGCTGCCACGTAATTTATGTGATTGAGGCCCTTTCATGTTCATTAAATAATGTACATACTATTCAGCTGCACCGTGTGTGCCGCTTGGCCTCTTATCTCGGTGTAATATCAGACTCATGTTTCCGCTAGCATCAATAAAGCGGTTGTTTCTGTACCATGTTGTTGTGTGTTGCCAGAAGACTTGATCTCTGGGCTGGCAATGCAAGGTAAACCAGTTGCTCTGAGTCAGGGTGCTACAACGCTTGGTATCAAAGCCGCGCTGAATGTAGGACACGCTAGACCGTTAGTGCGTTAGTGGAGCGGTAGATAGTTTCGTCTGAGTGCCGGTAGTCATAGAAATTGATTGCTGCATTGCATGCATGTCTATCTATTGTTATTACTAACTATTTGGTGATTGTGAGTGTAGATGGCTCCAGTTCCGATCTTGTACCATCCCGAGCCAGCTCCGTACACATCGCTGCACCTGCTTCAGAACGTGTGGTGACGACTCTACCCAGAGGGTGCTGATCCAGTGTATCAGGTGTATCGGGAGCATCTGGCCGGTTCGCTGTATGAGTGTTATGATGAGGTCACTCTACACCACAGTTCCCCTTCCAGCGCTTACACTCATTCCTCTAAGGGTGGTTTTGCTTCTACGCCATCTTAGGCGGTCCAGTTTGTTGCTATCAAGGCTCTTGTAGACTTGCGCTACAACGAGGTTCACAGAGACACCCACCCAGGTTTTTACTGCTACCCATCTCTGCACGAGAATGGGCGCATTCGCTTCCCTCTTATTGATCCGGTGTGCGATCGTACTTCTAGCCACCTTCCACGCTATATCACTGCCAGTTATCTTTTGATCTGTGAGTTAGCCCGAGAGCTAACCCGAGCCTGGATAGCCCTTGCCGTCGCTCGGAATAGGAACCCTCCACCCACTGTCGATTTCACTTCATACGTTCCTCCCGCCTCCGTTACTCCAATGACCACTCAGGGTACCACCAACCCTTTGGCAGTGACCCCTCGCAATGCTCCTGCTACGTGGGCTTCCCTTGTTGCTACTCCTGCAGCTCCAATGCTTAGATCCCATCCCGCACCTGCCCCTGAGGGAGAGTCCTCGAGGCAGTGTCGTCGTGTTTCTTTTAACCCGGATGTCTCTATTATCAGTAGAGGGTCTGAGTCCGGCTCAGGAGAGGAGCCCGCGGCAGCACCAGCCGAGCAGTAGATCGCTAGAGTACCATCTTCGTCATGAGTATGATGTATGGATGTAGTCATACGCGTCACGATGGTTAGTTTCATGTATGAGGGTAGTGAACCCGTCATGATGTTATCTTTTATGTTGAGTCTATGTATAATTATGTTGGAACCTTTTTATTCGCCTTGGTTTCTTTTCACTGTGTTTTTCTGGGATTGTCGCTGGCTTTTCATCCCATTCTTGGATATTTCTCATCGCGGTTGCTTTGTATTGGGAAAATAAATAATAGGATGACGTGGGGAGGTAGCAGCAGCCAAGCTTGTGAGGATGTCCCTATTTGTCGCTCCGCTAGACAAGCGGGACATTCCCCCGAGCCATACCAGCCACCACCACCTCCACCGCTACATCCGCCCTCCATTGAGCAAATCATGTGAATGTTTGAAGAAAGAAGGAACAACGATCTGATGGAGATGTTGAAAAGTATGCAAGTTATGGTTCGACAGAATGGAAATCAGAATAGTCATTACTCCAAGCTGTCAGATTTTCAAAGGACCAAGCCTCCCAGTTTCAGTCAAGCTATTGATCCATTGGAAGCAGATGATTGGTTGAGGACCATTGAGAGGAAGCTGGAAATTGCTCACATTGAAGATGGAGACAAAGTTCCGTTCGCAACACATTATCTCGAAGGAGCTGTCGCTATATGGTGGGATAATGCTAAGGCTATGTGGGCCGCAGACGAGGAATTTACTTGGACCAAATTCAAGGATCATTTCCGCAAGTATCATATTCCCACCAGAATTATGAAGATCAAGCAGTGCGAATTCCTTTCTCTCACTCAAGGAAGCATGTCAGTAAGTGAGTACCTGTATAAATTCAATGATTTGGCATGTTATTCTCTCTATGATGTGGCCACCGAAGAAAGGAAGGTCGACAGATTTCTTCGCGGACTGAGCCAGCACCTCAGATGCACTCACAGTATGTTTGATTTTCCGGACTTTCAAACTCTGGTGAACAAGGCCCTCATCGCAAAAAGGGAGCACAAGCTCATGCACGACAACAGGCCCGAAAATAATGACCACAAGCGCAAATTCGAGCCTAAGAAGGATATGCAACCAGTGCAGAAGGCTCGTACTTGGCAACAGACTCAGGTTGAGTACAAACCCAACTGGCAGCAAAATGTCAACAATACCACCACTCAAGTCAAGAATGTCATGACCAGTCTGGTACGTGAAGATTGTCAGCGCATCAATTCCTGCTTCAGCTGTGGACAAACCGGACATTACGCCAGACAGTGTCCCAAGAACGGCAAGCCAACAGCTCCATTCCGTCCGCAAGTCAACCACCTAGAGCCATATTCCGTACCGAGGGCCATCCAAGGTCAAATCCATCATATCTCCGCCGACGAAGCCCAAGAAGACCCGGAAGTCGTCATTGGTATGTTCCCTGTTAATAGCATACCTGCAGTAATTTTATTTGACTCTGAGGCTTCCCACTCTTTTATTTCGCGGAGTTTTGTTGCACAAACAAATTTCCTTGCTCGAGTATGGGGAAAGAGTATGACGGTACAATCCCCGGGATTGGTACTCCGAGGCAATCTGGTCTATCGTAATTTGGAAATTGAGATCAAGGGAGTCAAGTTTCCAACAGCCTTGATAGTCATTGAATCTGATAAAATTGACATTATTCTGGGAATGAATTGGTTAACCCGAGACCAAGTATGCATCAACTGTGCGACCATAGAAGTCACAATGGCAAATCAGGAAGGTTGCACCACAAGTTTTTATTCCCGCAGAAGTATACCCAAGAAGGATATGGTTTTCTCTGCTGTGGCTGCAGAAGTGGAATCGATTCCTGTGGTCAATGAGTATCCAGATGTATTTCCTGAGGAATTGCCAGGAATGCCGCCAGACAGAGAACTGGAGTTTGCAATTGACTTGGTGCAAGGGACCGCACCGATATACAAGAAATATTATCAGATGCCTTCATCGGAATTGGTGGAGTTAAAGAAATAGCTCGATGAGATGCTGCAGAAAGGATACATCTGTACAAGCTCTTCACAGTGGGGATCACCCGCTATATTCATGGACAAAAAGGATGTCGGTCTTGGGATGTGTGTGGACTACCGACAGCTGAATGATGTCACCATCAAGAACAAGTATACACTACCAAGGATTGATGATTTGTTTGATCAACTTAGTGGGGCCAAAGTATTCTCCAAGATTGATTTGAGGACCAGATATCAGCAACTCAAAATCAAGAAGGAAGATATTCTAAAGACCACGTTCACCACTCGGTACTGTCTTTATGAATATATTGTTATGTCATTCGGTCTCACCAATGCCCCAGCCTTTTTCATGCATATGATGAATAAGGTGTTTATGGATTTCTTGTACAAGTTTGTGGTGGTATTCATCGATGACATCCTCATTTACTCAAAAAGCAAAGAAGAGCACAAGGACCACCTCCGAGCAGTTTTGCAAAGGCTCCGTGACCATCAGCTTTATGCAAAGTTCAGCAAATGTGAATTTTGGCTCAACCAAGTTGGATTCTTAGGGCATGTTCTCTCAGCTGAAGGTATAGTCGTGGATCCAAGTAAAGTGAAAGATGTGCTTGATTGGATTGCACCCACGACCGTCTCAGAAATCCGTAGTTTCCTTGGATTAGCCGGATATTATCGTCGCTTTATCGTAGGATTCTCTAAGATTGCCAAGCCAATGTCAGAGCTCCTAAAGAAGGATAATAAGTTTGAATGGACTAAGGACTGCGAAAGGAGCTTCAACGAGTTAAAAACCAGACTAACATCCGTGCCAGTATTCACTCTTCCCGACATCTACCGCAGTTTTGATGTCTACTGCGACGCATCCAGAAAAGGTCTTGGATGTGTACTCATGCAAGATGGTAAGGTTGTGGCCTATGCATCTCGACAACTATGGCCTCACGAAGGAAATTATCCAACACATGACTTGGAATTGGCTGCGGTGGTGCATGCCTTGAAGATTTGCGGACACTATCTTATTGGAAAGAGGTGCCAAATATTTACAGACCACAAGAGTCTCAAATATATATTCACTCAACCAGAATTAAACCTTCGTCAGCGAAGATGGCTTGAGTTGGTTAAGGATTATGACCTCGGGATAAATTATCACCGGGTAAAGCTAATGTGGTGGCCAATGCCCTCAGCCGCAAGCCTGCCAGCCTAAATGCTCTAATGTATTCTTTGCCTCCCAAACTTTGCAAAGAAATGGCTCAGCTCAATTTGGTAATAGTGGATGCCAGTATGGCCAGCATACTGGAAATTTCTCCTACCCTCGAGGAAGAAATTCGCAGTGCTCAAGTAGATGATGAATCACTACAATTATATGCCAAGCAGACGAAGGATTTCTCTAAGGATCAACAAGGTATGCTAAGGTTTTGAGAAAGGATTTGCGTACCCAACAAAGAAAGTATGAAAAAGAAGATATTGGCAGAGGCACACGAATCTTCGTACTCGATTCACCCAGGTGGCACCAAAATGTACAAAGATCTTCGTCAGATATTCTGGTGGGATGGAATGAAGAAAGACATCGCTTACTTTGTGGCTTGTTGTGATATATGCAACAAGGTAAAGGCAGAACACCAAAAGTCCGCCGGACTCCTTCAACCCTTACCCGTATCACAATGGAAATGGGACGATGTCTGCATAGGTTTCATCATCGGTTTACCAAAGACACACCAAGGAAATGATGCAATATGGGTCATAGTGGACACCTTAACGAAGGTAGCTCACTTTCTGCCCATCCGGCCCACTTACCGTGTCGATCGACTTGCACAGTTATATGTGTCCAGGATTGTCAGTCTACATGGAGTGCCAAAAACCATCACCTCAGACAGAGGATCTCTCTTCACTTCAGCCTTCTAGTCCTGTCTACACAAGCCTTGGGGACTGCCCTGAAATACAGCACAGCTTATCATCCCCAGACAGATGGACAGACCGAGCAAGTAAATCAAATACTCGAAGATATGCTTCGAGCATGTGCTTTGGCCCAAGGACCTAAGTGGGAAGACTGTCTGCCGTACGCCGAGTTTTCCTACAACAACAGTTTCCAGGCCAGCTTGAAGATGTCACCTTATGAAGCTTTGTATGGCCAGAAGTGATGCACTCCACTAAACTAGTCTCAAACCGGATATAGATGTATTTTCAGGACTGGTCTAATGATGGAAGCTGAGAAACAAGTCAAGGAGATTCGAGATAGACTATAGTTGGCCAAGTAACGACAAAAGAGTTACTATGATGCAAAACACGACAGGTCAGCTTCGAACCCTGAGAACATGTGCATCTCCGAGTCACCCCAATGAAAGGAGTTAAGAGGTTTCAGACCCGAGGAAAATTGGCACCCAGATATATTGGTCCATTTCCAGTCATGACCAAAGTTGGAACAGTTGCTTATCAGTTGGAATTGCCACCAGAACTGTCAGAGGTACACAATGTGTTTCATCTCTCACAACTAAGAAGATGTATCTCGCCACCGGAGAAAAGGACTAATATGGCAGAGATAGAACTGGCTAAGGATCAACATATGAGGAAAGACCAACCCGAATATTGGATGAGACGGAAAGAGTCACTCGTAGCAAAGTGATAAGGTTTTACAAGGTTTAATGGGAGCATCATACCGAGGAAGAGGCAACCTGGGAAAGAGAGGAATTTTTTAGGACTGCTTACCCAGAATTGTTTTCCGAAGCAACCGAATCTCGAGGACGAGATTCATCCTAAGTGGGGGAGGTTTGTAACAGCCTGGATTTTGCCTTCTCTCTTTTTCCGGACTTGATTTGCCTTTACCTTAGATTTGAGTTTTTGGAATCAATTCAAATAGACTTATCACTTGGGCATGCCCTTGACTTTCACCCAAGTGACCTATCTACCTCTCATGCAACCTCATTTCTTTGAAAACCCTAAACTTGCCCAATGAATATTTTTCATAAAAGAAAACATTCATTTTCCTTCTGAAAACTCATTTCAGAAACTAGTGCTCCAAAGCAACCCCTATTTTTATGGCTCCAAAAATCTTGAGATAATTCCTGATTTTTCCTTGAACCTTGGCCCACCTCCCTGAGCAAAATATTGCATGAATTTTTGTAATATTTTTTCGACGGAAAATCATTTCCCTTCTGGCCCAAAAATGCACTTTGTACAACAAGTGTATTTTTCCTTGATCCTTTGGAGCTGGTTTTTCTTGAGCCTCATTACACTCCTAAGTAAACCTTAAACCTAGGAGATTAGCCCTAATGGACTTCTAGAAACCCTCTAAACTTGGCGACCTAGTTTTTGTCCAGAAACTTGCCAGCAAGTTAGTCACATCTGGTCGGCCTGGCATTGAGTCTTCACCTTTCCTAGACTAAACATTGCATGGACTACAGCCTAGACAAGGTTTGGCCGCGCGTGGTCATCGTTTTGACCATGCCAGGGTGTTAACCGCGTGTGGACACAAGGCCTGGCATGTGTTCGACGCACTCTGTGTTGCGTCGGTGCCTTTGTTCAGCGCGTGCTCGAGCTAGAGCTCGCGGACGATTGCCGCGCCGCGCCACCAGCTTCGTCTCTTCACCCTTGACCCCTCCTTGGTGCTCGCCAACGCTGGAGATGCCACGGCGAGCATGGGCATGTCACGGCCAAAAGCCACTATGCCCCCGTGCCCCCGTCTTCTTCTCCTTCTCCATGTGCTCGTCCGCGAGCGTGGACAGCCTCCACGTGATCGTTGACCCCTCACCTCCTCGCTGACACCTCTCGTCATCGCTTGCTGGCTTCTAGAGAGCTCTGGTGGCGACACGCTGCCCCTTCCCCCTCCGGCTATAAAAAGAGCCCTCCTCTCCGTCCCAAAGCCACACACAGCACCACTCAACCTCCACGAACACGCAGCACAGCCACAGCCCGGCCGGGCAGGCCTCTGGCCGCCGTGCCCGACCAGAGCTCACCGGCGACCCCCACAGCCTAGCCACCCCGCTCTCGAGCTCTGGAGCCCAACCAACCCCTCATGCGTGTCTCTGGAGATCCACTGGTGACACCTAGAAGCCGTAGAGCCCCTGGAACCGCCCCTCGTCGTCGCCTTCTTTTTCTCCGGCAAGTCCCGACCACCGCCGCCGCTTGCGAAGTTGATTGTGAGCAGCTCCGGCCATCCCCCGATGTGCCACAAGTACAGGCAGGTGCGCTGTAGCCTCCTCTTCAATCCTATCCCTTTGGTTTTGCCCAAGGACCCCTCCTCGCCGGCGTGAGCTCTGGCGAAGCGCCGCTGCACTCTGTTTCTTTCACCCTCTTCTCCCTCGTGACTGGTGGGGCCCAGTGTCAGCCTCTCCACTCGTGCCCGAAGCGGTACGAGTGGAGGCGTCTTCTAGCTTTATGCCATCGATGTCACCCCCCCCCCAGGTTTTCTGTTTATTCAAAATTATTCAAATATTTTGACCAGAACTTTGACCAGTGATATCTCCTAGCCTATAAGTCCAAATGAGTTGATACTTTTTTGCATTGTGTTTGTTTCAGAAAGCTCTAGCAGCACACCAAAGTGTGGATTTTTCCTTGCTGCCTAGAATTTCTGGTGATTTTTAGAATGGCTCTTGATATTTTGTTTTGTGGTTTTTAAATATTTTCAGAGGGAGAGACTTGTCTTGAAGCTATCCAGGAGGCGTGTGAACCTCCTCTGCACTAAGACAAGCCACACCAACATTTGGATGGTGTCATTTCAATATCTGTGATTTTCCTACTTGAATATGAGCTATTTTTCATGCATTTAAATTAGTAAAATAATTATGGTTTAATGCTAGTTACTTTGTCATGCTTGATATGCTTGTTTAAGTTACTGGTTGAATGCATGAACTAGTTTGGTCAAGTAGAGTAAAGTTTTAGCTCTATGAAAGTGCTTTGATAAATAATGGTAGTTTCTTTTTGATAATTGGATTTTCATATAAATGATAAGTTAACCAAAATGATGCATGATAATAACCAGTGTAGTAAAATCAGTAAGGTTTATTGATGAGTAGTGCAAGAAAGTTATTTTGGTAAGGTTGATCCGTTCTTGTGAGTTACATGTTTTGCATATCGAATAAATGCATGATGATGGCATCGTATGACTTGGAGTGAGTTTGTTTTCAAGTTAAACCTGATAATAATCCAACTTGAATATAACGTTGATCAAGTCATGGTGCCACTGAATCGGGTTTTCTTAGTGCAACCACATTTACCTTATGGGGGGTCTTGATTCAGTCCTTTTTCATGCCTCTTGCCGTTGCCTCCAACGAGGGAAGGTTATGGGCATGCGGTACCCTGGACCGGTAAACAGACATAACCTTGTGTGCCTGTTTGTTTCTATGGTACCTTGTCCCTGTTTGGGACCGTTTTGCCATGACGATGGCCGCAGATGCCTTAGGTAGGCATGGGGCCACCCATGACTTAGCCCTGAGAGGGAGTTGGTCGGAGTGGCCGGGAGAGTATCATGGCAAGGGAAGGGTTTCGTCGGAATGCCGTTGGTCCACCCGAATGGGAGTGCGAGGCCATGGGTTCTGTGGTGTGGGTAAAGTGCGCTACTGATGTCTACTACACAACCTTCTTCTTGTAGAAGTTGTTGGTCCTGCAAGTGCACAGGTTTGTAGGACAGTAGCAAATTTCCCTCAAGTGGATGACCTAAGGTTTATCAATCCGTAGGAGGCGTAGGATGAAGATGGTCTCTCTCAAGCAACCCTGCAACCAAATAACAAAGAGTCTCTTGTGTCCCCAACACACCCAATACAATGGCAAATTGTATAGGTGCACTAGTTCGGCGAAGAGATGGTGATACTAGTGCAATATGGATGGTAGATAAAGGTTTTTGTAATCTGAAATAATAAAAACAGCAAGGTAACTAATGATAAAAGTGAGCGTAAACGGTATTGCAATGATAGGAAACAAGGCCTAGGGTTCATACTTTCACTAGTGCAAGTTCTCTCTGAACAATAATAACATAGATAGATAATATAACAAGCCCTCAACATGCAAAAAAGAGTCACTCCAAAGCCACTAATAGCGGAGAACAAACGTAGAGATTATGGTAGGGTATGAAACCACCTCAAAGTTATTCTTTCGGATCAATCTATAAAAGAGTTCGTACTAGAATAACACCTTAAGACACAAATCAACCAAAACCCTAATGTCATATCTGTGGGCATGATTATCCGATATGCATCACACAATCTCAGATTCATCCAACCAACACAAAGTACTTCAAAGAGTGCCCCAAAGTTTCTATCAGAGAGTTAAGAATGTGAGCCAACCCCTATGCATAGGTTCCCAATGTCATGAAACCCGCAAGTTGATCACCAAAACATACATCAAGTGGCACATGATATCCCATTGTCACCACATATAATCACGGCAAGACATACATCAAGTGTTCTCATAAAGACTCAATCTGATAAGATAACTTCAAAGGGGAAACTCAATTCATCACAAGAGAGTAGAGGGGGACAAACATCATAAGATCCAACTACAATAGCAAAGATTGGGATACATCAATATCGTGCCATAGATGGAACACGAGAGAGAACACGAGAGAGAGAGATCAAACACATAGCTACTGGTACATACCCTCAGCCCCGAGGGTGAACTACTCCCTCCTCGTCATGGATAGCGCCGGGATGATGAAGATGGCCACCGGTGATGGGATCTGTCACGCCCAATATGCGACCCTATCCAAAAGGAACTCGAAGGTCCCACCAAGGATAGACCCGCATATTGAAACGCTTTTGCAAGGTGGATATCATTACATCAACATTACATAATAGATGGGGATACATACATAAGGCATACAATGCCACACGAATACAACATCACAATACATAAGAGCATCATCCGACTACAGATGAAACACAAACAGAAACTCAAATGACATCCACCCTGCTAGCCCAGGCTGCCGACCTGGAACCTATCCCCTGATCGAAGCAGAAGCAGAAGAAGAACTCAACACAAGCAAGCATCGCTCTCGCGTCATGATCATCGCATAACCTGTACCTGCAACTGTTGTTGTAGTAATCTGTGAGCCATGAGGACTCAGCAATCCCATTACCATGGGTATCAAGACTAGCAAAGCTTAAAGGGAAAGGAAGGGGTAAAGTGGTGAGGCTGCAGCAGCGACTAAGCATATGAGGTGGCTAATATACGCAAATAAGAGCGAGAAGAGAGCAAAAAAGAACGGTCGTCAACTAGCAATGATCAAGAAGTGATCCTGAACTCCTACTTACGTCAGACATAACCCAGAAACCGTGTTCACTTCCCGGACTCCGCCGAAAAGAGACCATCATGGCTACACACACGGTTGATGCGTTTTAATTCAGATCTGGTGTCAAGTTATCTACAACCGGACATTAACAAATTCCCATCTGCCTATAACCGTAGGCACGGCTTTCGAAAGATTATACCCTGCAGGGGTGTCCCAACTTAGCCCATGACAAGCTCTCGCGATCAACGAAGGAATAGACCTTCTCCCAGGAAGACCCGATCAGACTCGGAATCCCGGTTTACAAGACATTTCGACAATGGTAAAACAAGACCAGCAAAGCCGCCCGATGCGCCGACAATCCCGATAGGAGCTGCGCATATCTCGTTCTCAGGGCAACACTGGATAGATCAGCCTACGAGTAAAACCAGCCCTCGAGTTGCCCCGAGGTGGCCCCGCAGTCTGCCCGGTTCGGACCAACACTTAGACAAGCACTGTCCCGGGGGGGCTAAAATAAAGATGACCCTTGGGTTAATTACACCCAAGGGAAATATATGTGGTGGTGACGCAAATGGTAAAACCAAGGTTGGGCCTTGCTGGAGGAGTTTTATTCAAAGCGAACTGTCAAGGGGGTCCCATAAATCACCCGACCGCGTAAGGAACGCAAAATCCGGGAACATAACACCGGTATGACGGAAACTATGGCGGCAAGAGTGGAACAAAACACTAGGAAAAAGGCCAAGTCTTCCACCCTTTACCAAGTATATAGATGCATTAATCATATAAGAGATATTGTGATATCCCAACCAAAATCCTGTCCACCATGGAGCAATCTTCAACTTCACCTGCAACTAGCAACGCTATAAGAGGGCTGAGCAAAGCGGTAACATAGCCAAGCAATGGTTTGCTAGGAAGGGTGTCAAAGGTTAGAGGTTCATGGTAATTTGGGGAGGCTTGATGAGCAAAAGATAGGTAACGCAGCATAGCGATAGAACGAAGCAACTAGCATAGCAATGATAGTAGTGAGATCCAGGGTAGCGGTCATCTTGCCTGAAATCCCGCAAGGAAGAAGAACGAGTCCATGAAGAAGACAAGCGGACGTAGTCGAACGAATCCTCACAATCGCAACATTACCGGAACTAAGAAGCAACACCGGAAAGAAACAAACAACATGGTAAACACACAAGCATAATCATGGCAAGATGCACAATCAAGTATGATGCATGTCCAGTTTAATAAGGCATGGCATGGCAAAGTGCACAAACAATCCTACAAATTAAGTGGAGCTCAAAATGAAAAACACCACATCAATTATTTAGTTCACTCCCGGTTAGGTACAGTACAATATTAAATGTTGTTAAACATGGCAAGGGGTGAAGCATATGAAAAACCACCTATCTAGACAAGTTTAAATGAGGCCGGAACAACAAACAACAAGTCCGGAAAATCCCCATATGCATATTTTAGATTTGGTACTGTTCTGCCCTAAACACAATTTTAATTTTGTTAAACAGCAAAATAAAGTGGACCATGTTAAACTAGGCATTTTTCCACCCCATTTACATATAAAGTTTATTAAATTTGGAGCTACGGTTATTTAGTTATGAAATAAATCATTTTAACATGGCATTTAAGCAAATGAACACAAACAGCATTTTAAACATTTTAAACATGGATGAAAATGGCCTATTATTAATCTGCACAATTTTCTAAGCATTTTACATATATAAATTGTTTTAATCCGATGCATGATTGTGAAGTTATTAGATGCATGAAGTCTAGGGAGTTTTCTGTAAAACTGTTAATACACTGGATATTAGAGAAAATCGCAGCGCAGGGAAAAAACACTATATGGGCCGAATTTAGACAGAGGTCCAAACGGAATGAAAAAAAGGGGGGCGCTGGAGGGCTGCCTCACCATGGGCCAAGCCTGACTGGAAGCAGAGGGAGGCCGACTGGGCTTGGGGATTTAGCGCTCCTAAGGCCCACGCGGCGGCAACGCGCTGCGGGCGAGGTCAACGCGCCTGACTGGATCGAGCCAAGCTCGATGTAGGGGAAGCAGAGGGCAGCGACGGGAACTTGGCGAAGAACCCGGCGAGGCGGACGAGGCGCAGGGCGATGATCGGCTCGGAGCTGAGGGGTGCGGCCTCGGTCGTCAGCTGGACTTGGGGAAGCGGAGGTCAAGGCGGAGGCGCGGGAGAGTAGAGGGGACTTGATGTTGAGGTCGTCCTCCTCGAGCGAAGCAGAGGAGGCGAGGTCGCAGGGCCGGCGGCATGGGACTCGCGACGGCGCCGGGGAACTTGGCGGCAGTAGCAGGCCCAGGAGGAGTCGCGGGGGCTCTTGGTGGCATCGGTCCACGGCGCCGGTGTGCTCGCTAGACGGGGCGGCGCGAGGCTTCAAGGGCTCCTGGTGGCGCATCGAAGGAGGCGGGGAGGCAAAACCAAGGTCGACCCTTCCATTCCCGACGGCGGTGAGGCACGTCGAGGTCGACCATGGTAGCTGTGTTCCTGCGGGTCTCCATGGAAAAGACAGGGCAAGTGAGAGAGGGAACCGGAGGAATGGGAGAAGTAGAAGAAACGAGGGGTGCGGGTCCATTGACCGGTTTTTGGAGACGAGATGGGGCGGCGAGGAGGAGGTCCTGGAGGCGAGGGTCATCGCTGGCTGCTCCGGCGAGCGGCGCGAGGCGGCGGGGTCGAGCTCGGGGAGGCACGGGAGGTGGTGGATGGGTTGGATCGGTGGTTGGTTGTGGTTGGATCGAGGGGAGGCCTCAAGGGATGGTTGGGTGAGAAGGGGATCTGGGAAGATCCCAATGAGAGAGTGGCGGCGGCGGGTAGGAGGAGATGGATGGATTGGACAGCCTAGGGTCTAGGGTGAGACTATAAATATAAGAAAGAGAGGAGTTTGGATCACCCGATCAAAATCTGACGGATGAGAATAAATAGGCTTGGGATGTCCAAATAAGAAAACAGAGATGTTTTCGGGATGTTTGGGGATGATCTGAATTCAACGGTAATGACTGAGCGGGTCGGGTTCTGGGTAGGTTTCAGACGCGCACGCGAGGGGGGTTTGGTCATCACGGTCAAGAGGGAAGCAAAAACCCGATAGGTCTGGAACGGTCAGCGCGAGCAAGGCGATCCGAGGGAAGGTGATGAAGGCAAAGGGAGAAACGACAACGACGAACGAATGCAAGTTTTATGAAAACGATGCTGATGCAATGCGCATGATGCTATGAGATGAGATGCATAACAAGAACAAAATGCAAAACAATAGATAAAACCCAACCACGAAGGAAATATCATATAGCATCTCCGGAAAAGGCAAGAGTTGGAGTTATGAATATGGAAAGTTGTATCCGGGGCGTTATAGGATCCCTCTCCGGTAGGGTGCCGGAACGGGCTCCCGAGAGGTTATTGGTGGCTACAGAGGCTTGGGGCAGCGGAACTCTCGATCTATCTTCTATTCTGGAAATTTTAGGGTACGTAGGTATATATGGGTGAAAGGAGTACGTCGGTGGAGCTACGGGGGCCCCACGAGGTAGGGGGCGCACCCGGGGGGTGGGCGTGCCCCCCACCCTCGTGGGCAGCCCCTATCTCCCCTAACATGCACTCCGAGTTCCCTGGGTTGCTTTCCTTCCAAAAATAACTTCTCCAGTTGATTTCGTTCCGTTTTGACTTCGTCTGATATTCCTTTTCCTCGAAACACTGAAATAGCAAATATGGGTTGGGCCTCCAGTTAATAGGTTAGTCCCAAAAATAATATAAAAGTGGATAATAAATCCCAATATTGCCTAAAACAGTAGATAAAGTAGCATGGAGAAATCAAAAATTATAGATACGTTGGAGACGTATGAAGCATCCCCAAGCTTAATTCCTGCTCGTCCTCGAGTAGGTAAATGTTAAAAAAGAATTTTTGATGCGTAGTGATACTTTGGCATAATTTCAATGTAAATCTTCTTAATTGTGGCATGAATATTCAGATCTGAAAGATTCAAGACAAAAGTTCATATTGACATAAAAATAATAATACTTCAAGCATACTAATCAAAGCAATCATGTCTTCTCAAAATAGCATGGCAAAAGAAAGTTCATCCCTACAAAATCATATAGTTAGGCTATGCTTCATGTTCGTCACACAAAGATGTTCCCAACTTCTATACCTCCGATGACAAGCCAAGCAATTGTTTCATACTTAAATAATCTCAAACTTTTTCAACCTTCACGCAATACATGAGCGTGAGCCACGGATATAGCACTATGGGTGGAATAGAATATGATGATGGGGATTGTGTGGAGAAGACAAAAGAGGAGAAAGTCTCACATTGACGAGGCTAATCAATGGGCTATGGAGATGCCCTTCAATTGATGTCAACATGAGGAGTAGGGATTGCCATGCAACGGATGCACTAGAGCTATAAATGCTCAACAAAAGACAACTAGTGGGTGTGCATCCAACTTGCTTGCTCATGAAGACCTAGGTCATTTGAGGAAGCCCATCATAGGAATATACAAGCCAAGTTCTATAATGAAAAATTCCCACTAGTATAAAGAGACAACTTATGAGACTCACTACATGAAGAAAAGGTGCTACTTTGAAGCACAATATATGAGACTCACTACATGAAGAACAAGGTGCTACTTTGAAGCACAAGTGTGGAAAAGAGATAGTAGCATTGCCCTTTTTATTTATTTTCTTTTTTTTTGGGCCTTTCTTTTTTTTGGGCTTTCTCTTTTTTTTGTCCTTTCTCTTTTTTTGGGCAATTCTCTAATAATGATGATCATCACACTTCTATTGATTACAACATAAGGATTACAACTCGAAACTTAGAACAAGATATGACTCTATATGAATGCCTCCGGCGGTGTACCGGGATGGTGCAATGAATCAAGAGTGACATGTATGAAAAGAATGCATGGTGGCTTTGCCACAAATACGATGTCAACTACATAATCATGCAATGGCAATATGACAAAAGTAATGTATGTCATGAATATGATGATAGAAGTTGCATGGCAATATATCTCGGAATGGCTATGGAAATGCCATGATAGGTAGGTATGGTGGCTGTTTTGAGGAAGATATAAGGAGGTTTATGTGTGATAGAGTGTATCATATCACGGGGTTTGGATGCACCGGTGAAGTTTGCAACAACTCTCAAGGTGACAAAGGGCAATGCACGGTACCGAAGAGGCTAGCAAAGGCGGAAAGGTGAGAGTGCGTATAATCCATGGACTCAACATTAGTCAAAAGAACTCATATACATTATTGCAAAAATTTAGAAGTTATCAAAAACCAAATACTACGCGCATGCTCCTAGGGGGATAGATTGGTAGGAAAAGACCATCGCTCATCCCCGACCGCCACTCATAAGGATGCACAAGCCAGGTACACTTCATGTTTCAAATTTGTTATACAACTTTAACCATACGTGCATGATACGGGACTTGCAAACTTCAACACAAGCATTTCTCAAATTCACAATTACCCAACTAGCACGACTTTGATATTATCACCTCCATATCTCAAAACAATTATCAAGCACCAAACTTATCTTAGTATTCAATTCACTCAAAAGAAAGTTTCACATATCTTGAATACCAAGTATATTAACATTAAGCAAATTACCATGCTATTTAAGACTCTCAAAATAATATAAGTGAAGTATGAGAGTTCATCTATTTCTTCAAAACAAAACTACCACCATGCTCTAAAAGATATAAGTGAAGCACTAGAGCAAATGACAAACTACTCCGAAAAGATATAAGTGAAGATCAATGAATAGCTAAATAATTATGTAACTATGTGAAGAATCCCTCTCACTAAAGAATTTCATATCTTGGTATCTTATTCAGACAGCAAGCAAAGCTAAAGAAAACTACATTGCAAGGATATCACAACTCATGTGAAGAAGCAAAAACTTAGGCTCAACAGATACTAACCGATAGTTGTTGAAGAAGAAAGGTGGGATGCCTACCGTGGCATCCCCAAGCTTAGATGCTTGAGACATATTGAAATATTATCTTGGGGTGCCTTGGGCATCCCCAAGCTTGAACTTTTGTGTCTCCTTAAATCCTCTCATATCATGGTTTCTCTTTTTATCAAAAGCTTCATTCACAACAAACTCAACAAGAACTCGTGAGATAGGTTAGTATAAACCAATGCAAAACCTTATCATTTTATATTATAACAAATCACTAAAATTATTATTCAACATTGAATACTAAATGCCTCTGCATATTTAATACTCCTATTCTCAAATAGAATCATTAATCAAGCAAACATATGCAAACAATGCAACCATAACAGCAATCTGCCAAAACAGCACAGTATGTAAAGAATGCAAGAGTAACAATACTTCACTCACTCCAAAAATTATGAACTAAAATTCCCACAGTAGTAAATTTATCAGATCTCAGTATGCAAAAAGATTCAACATTATACCACTCTCTGACTTTTCTAGGGAATTTTTGCAACAGTGGTAAACTTTCTGTTTTCAAACAGCAACATGTATACTTGCAAAATAAGCATGGCAAAGGCTATCCTTGACTTTTTTTATTGAAACTAAAGATGCAAAACATTATCTAACTAATAGCAAGCAAAAACTAACAAAAGTAAATGATGCTCCAAGCAAAACACATATCATGTGGTGAATAAAAATATAGCTCCAAGTAAAGTTACCGATAGACGAAGACGAAAGAGGGGATGCCTTCCGGGGCATCCCCAAGCTTAGGATCATGGTTGTCCTTGAATATTACCTTGGAGTTCCTTGGGCATCCCCAAGCTTAGGCTCTTGCCACTCCTTATTCCATAGTCCATCGAATCCTTACCCAAAACTTGAAAACTTCACGACACAAAACTCAACAGAAAACTCGTAAGCTCCGTTAGTATAAGAAAATAAAACCACCACTTAGGTAGTATAATGAGCTCATTCTAAATTCATATTGGTGTAATATCTACTGTATTCCAACTTATCTATGGTTCATACCCTCCGATACTACTCATAGGTTCATCAAAATAAGCAAACAACACATAGAAAACAGAATCTGTCAAAAACAGAACAGTTTGTAGTAATCTGTATCAAATCTATACTTCTGGAACTCCAAAAACCCTACAAAATTAGGAAGTCCTAAGCAAGTCGTGTACAATCCAGTGCAAAAAGAATCAGATCAGAAGCTAGTTTTTGTGAATTAATAAAACTAATTTACTGGGTGCAAAAGTTTCTGATTTTCAGCAGGATCACCAAAACTATCACCGTAAGCTATCCTAAAGGTCTTACTTGGAACTTTATTGAAACAAAAGTTATAAAACATGATTACTACAGTAGCATAATCATGTGGACACACAAAAACAGTAAGGATAAATATTGGGTTGTCTCCCAACAAGAGATTTTCTTTAATGCCTTTCTAGCTAGGCATGATGATGACAATGATGCTCACATAAAAGATAAGAATTGAAACATAACGGGAGCATCATGAAGCATATGACTAGCACTTTTAAGTCTAACCCACTTCCTATGCATAGGGATTTTGTGAGCAACCAACTTATGGGAACGATAATCAACTAGCATAGGAAGGTAAAACGAGCATAGCTTCAAAATTTTCAACACATAGAGAGGAAACTTGACATTATTGCAATTCCTACAAGCATATATTCCACCCTCATAATAATTTTCAGTAGCATCATGAATGAATTCAACAATATAACCAGCACCTAACGCATTCTTTTCATGACCTACAAGCATAGAATATTCACTACTCTCCACATAAGCAAAATTCTTCTCATCAATAGTAGTGGGAGCAAACTCAACAAAATAACTATGATAAGATTGAAAATTAAGATCAAGATGACAAGTTTCATGGTTATCATTATTCTTTAAAGCATACGTGTCATCACAATAATCATCATAGATAGGAGGCATGCTTTCATCATAGTAAATTTGCTCATCAAAGCTTGGGGGACAAAAAATATCATCTTCATCACACATAGCTTCCCCAAGCTTGTGGCTTTGCATATCATTAGCATCATGGATATTCAAGGAATTCATACTAACAACATTGCAATCATGCTCATCATTCACATATTTTATGCCAAGAATTCTATGTAATTTTTCTTCTAGCACTTTGGCACAATTTTTCTTTCCATCATACTGACGAAAGATATTAAAAAGGTGAAGCATATGAGACAAACTCAATTCCATTTTTTGTAGTTTTCTTTTATAAACTAAACTAGTGCTAAAACAAGAAACAAAAAGATTCGATTGCAAGATCTAAAGATATACCTTCAAGCACTCACCTCCCCGGCAACAGCGCCAGAAAAGAGCTTAGTTGACGGGGTGTGAGTGAGTGCCCTTTACCTAGCCTCCCCGGCAACGACGCCAGAAAAGAGCTTGATGTCTACTACACAACCTTCTTCTTGTAGACGTTTTTGGGCCTGCAAGTGCATAGGTTTGTAGGACAGTAGCAAATTTCCCTCAAGTGGATGACCTAAGGTTTATCAATCCGTAGGAGGCGTAGGATGAATATGGTCTCTCTCAAGCAACCCTGAAACCGAATAACAGAGAGTCTCTTGTGTCCCCAACACACCCAATACAATGGCAAATTGTATAGGTGCACTAGTTCGGCGAAGAGACGGTGATACAAGTGCAATATGGATGGTAGATAAAGGTTTTTGTAATCTGAAATAATAAAAATAGCAAGGTAACTAATGATAAAAGTGAGCGTAAACGGTATTGCAATGATAGGAAACAAGGCCTAGGGTTCATACTTTCACTAGTGCAATTTCTATCAACAATAATAACATAGATAGATAATATAACAAGCCCTCAACATGCAACAAAGAGTCACTCCAAAGCCACTAATAGCAGAGAACAAACGTAGAGATTATGGTAGGGTACGAAACCACCTAAATTTTTTTCTTTTGGATAAATCTATAAAAGAGTTCGTACTAGAATAACACCTTAAGACACAAATCAACCAAAACCCTAATGTCACCTAGATACTCCATTGTCACCTCAAGTATCCGTGGGCATGATTATACGATATGCATCACACAATCTCAGATTCATCCAACCAACACAAAGTACTTCAAAGAGTGCCCCAAAGTTTCTATCGGAGAGTCAAGAACGTGTGCCAACCCCTATGCATAGGTTCCCAATGTCACAAAACCCGCAAGTTGATCACCAAAACATACGTCAAGTGGCACATGATATCCCATTGTCACCATAGATAATCACGGCAAGAAATACATCAAGTGTTCTCATAAAGACTCAATCTGATAAGATAACTTCAAAGGGGAAACTCAATTCATCACAAGAGAGTAGAGGGGGAGAAACATCATAAGATCCAACTACAATAGCAAAGCTCGGGATACATCAAGATCGTGCCATAGATGGAACACGAGAGAGAACACGAGAGAGAGAGAGAGAGAGAGAGATAGAGAGAGAGATCAAACACATAGCTACTGGTACATACCCTCAGCCCCGAGGGTGAACTACTCCCTCCTCGTCATGGATAGCACCCGGATGATGAAGATGGCCACCGGTGATGGGATCCCCCTCCGGTAGGGTTCCGAAACGGGCTCCCACGAGGTTTTTGGTGGCTACAGAGGCTTGTGGCGGCGGAACTCCCGATCTATCTTCTGTTCTGGAAGTTTTAGGGTACGTAGGTATATATGGGTGAAAGGAGTACGTCGGTGGAGCTACGGGGGCCCCACAAGGTAGGGGGCGCGCCCGGGGGGGTGGGCGTGCCCCCCACCCTCGTGGGCAGCCCCTATCTCCCCTGACATGCACTCCAAGTTCCCTGGGTTGCTTCCCTTCCAAAAATAACTTCTCTAGTTGATTTCGTTCCGTTTTGACTCCGTCTGATATTCCTTTTCCTCGAAACACTGAAATAGGCATAAAATAGCAAATCTGGGTTGGGCCTCCAGTTAATAGGTTAGTCCCAAAAATAATATAAAAGTGGATAATAAAGCCAATATTGCCTAAAACAGTAGATAAAGTAGCATGGAGCAATCAAAAATTATAGATACGTTAGAGACGTATCAAGCATCCCCAAGCTTAATTCCTGCTCGTCCTCGAGTAGGTAAATGTTAAAAAAGAATTTTTGATGCGGATTGATACTTCGGCATAATGTCAATGTAAATCTTCTTAATTGTGGCATGAATATTTAGATCCAAAAGATTCAAGGCAAAAGTTCATATTGACATAAAAAACAATAATACTTCAAGCATACTAATCAAAGCAATCATGTATTCTCAAAATAGCATGGCAAAAGAAAGTTCATCCCTACAAAATCATATAGTTAGGCTATGCTTCATTTTCGTCACATAAAGATGTTCCCAACTTCTATACCCCCGATGACAAGCCAAGCAATTGTTTCATACTTAAATAATCTCAAACTTTTTCAACCTTCACGCAATACATGAGCGTGAGCCATGGATATAGCACTATGGGTGGAATAGAATATGATGATAGGGATTGTGTGGAGAAGACAAAAAAGGAGAAAGTCTCACATTGAAGAGGCTAATCAACGGGCTATGGAGATGCCCATCAATTGATGTCAACATGAGGAGTAGGGATTGCCATGCAACGGATGCACTAGAGCTATGAATGCTCAACAAAAGAAAACTAGTGGGTGTGCATCCAACTTGCTTGCTCACAAAGACCTAGGGCATTTGAGGAAGCCCATCGTAGGAATATACAAGCCAAGTTCTATAATGAAGAATTCCCACTAGTATAAAGAGACAACTTATGAGACTCACTACATGAAGAAAAGGTGCTACTTTGAAGCACAATATATGAGACTCACTACATGAAGAACAAGGTGCTACTTTGAAGCACAAGTGTGGAAAAGAGATAGTAGCATTGCCCTTTTTATCTATTTTCTTTGTTTGGGCCTTTCTTTTTTTTGGGGCCTTTCTCTTTTTTTTGGCCTTTCTCTCTTTTTTTTGGGCAGTGCTCTAATAATGATGATCATCACACTTCTATTGATTACAACATAAGGATTACAACTCGAAACTTAGAACAAGATATGACTCTATATGAATGCCTCCGGCGGTGTACCGGGATGGTGCAATAAATCAAGAGTGACATGTATGAAAAGTAATGCATGGTGGCTTTGCCACAAATACGATGTCAACTACATGATCATGCAATGGCAATATGACAAAAGTAATGTATGTCATGAATATGATGATGGAAGTTGCATGGCAATATATCTCGGAATGGCTATGGAAATGCCATGATAGGTAGGTATGGTGGCTGTTTTGAGGAAGATATAAGGAGGTTTATATGTGATAGAGCGTATCGTATCACGGGGTTTGGATGCACCGGCGAAGTTTGCAACAACTCTCAAGGTGACAAAGGGCAATGCACGGTACCGAAGAGGCTAGCAAAGGCGGAAAGGTGAGAGTTCGTATAATCCATCGACTCAACATTAGTCAAAAGAACTCATATACTTATTGCAAAAATTTAGAAGTTATCAAAAACCAAGTACTACGCGCATGCTCCTAGGGGGATAGATTGGTAGGAAAAGACCATCGCTCGTCCCCGACCACCACTCATAAGGATGCACAAGCCAGGTAATCTTCATGTTTCAAATTTGTTACACAACTTTAACCATACGTGCATGCTATGGGACTTGCAAACTTCAACACAAGCATTTCTCAAATTCACAATTACCCAACTAGCATGACTTTGATATTATCACCTCCATATCTCAAAACAATTATCAAGCACCAAACTTATCTTAGTATTCAATTCACTCAAAAGAAAGTTTCACATATCTTGAATACCAAGTATATTAACATTAAGCAAATTACCATGCTATTTAAGACTCTCAAAATAATATAAGTGAAGTATGAGAGTTCATCTATTTCTTCAAAACAAAACTACCACCATGCTCTAAAAGATATAAGTGAAGCACTAGAGCAAATGACAAACTACTCCGAAAAGATATAAGTGAAGATCAATGAATAGCTAAATAATTATGTAACTATGTGAAGACTCGCTCTCATTAAAGAATTTCAGATCTTGGTATATTATTCAAACAGCAAGCAAAGCTAAAGAAAACTACATTGCAAGGATAGCACAACTCATGTGAAGAAGCAAAAACTTAGGCTCAACCGATACTAACCGATAGTTGTTGAAGAAGAAAGGTGGGATGCCTATCGGGGCATCCCCAAGCTTAGATGCTTGAGACTTCTTGAAATATTATCTTGGGGTGCCTTGGGCATCCCCAAGCTTGAACTTTTTTGTCTCCTTAATTCCTCTCATATCATGGTTTCTCTTTTTATCAAAAGCTTCATTCACAACAAACTCAACAAGAACTCGTGAGATAGGTTAGTATAAACCAATGCAAAACCTTATCATTTTATACTGTAACAAATCACTAAAATTATTATTCAACATTGAATACTAAATGCCTCTACATATTTAATATTCCTATTCTCAAATAGAATCATTAATCAAGCAAACATATGCAAACAATGCAACCATAACAGCAATCTGCCAAAACAGTTAAGTCTGTAAAGAATGCAAGAGTAACAATACTTCCCTAACTCCAAAAATTATGAACTAAACTTCCCACTGTAGTAAATTTATCAGAGCTCAATATGCAAAAATATTCAACATTATACCACTCTCTGACCTTTCTAGGGAATTTTTGCAATAGCGGTAAACTTTCTGTTTTCAAACAGCAACATGTATACTTGCAAAATAAGCATGGCAAAGGCTATCCTTGACTTTTTTATTGAAAATAAATATGCAAAACATTATTCTAACTAACAGAAAGCAAAAACTAACAAAAGGAAATGACACTCCAAGCAAAACACATATCATGTGGTGAATAAAAATATAGCTCCAAGTAAAGTTACCGGTAGACGAAGACGAAAGAGGGGATGCCTTCCGGGGCATCCCCAAGCTTAGGCTCTTGGTTGTCCTTGAATGTTACCTTGGGGTGCCCTTTACCTAGCCTCCCCGACAACGGCGCCAGAAAAGAGCTTGATGTCTACTACACAACCTTCTTCTTGTAGACGTTGTTGGGCCTGCAAGTTCACAGGTTTGTAGGACAGTAGCAAATTTCCCTCAAGTGGATGACCTAAGGTTTATCAATCCGTAGGAGGTGTAGGATGAAAATGGTATCTCTCTAACAACCCTGCAACCAAATAACAGAGAGTCTCTTGTATCCCCAACACACCCAATACAATGGGAAATTGTATAGGTGCACTAGTTCGGCGAAGAGACGGTGATACAAGTGCAATATGGATGATAAATAAAGGTTTTTGTAATCTGAAATAATAAAAACAGCAAGGTAACTAATGATAAAAGTGAGCGTAAATGGTATTGCAATGATAGGAAACAAGGCCTAGGGTTCATACTTCCACTAGTGCAAGTTCTCTCAACAATAATAACATAGATAGATAATATAACAAGCCCTCAACATGCAATAAAGAGTCACTCCAAAGCCACTAACAGCGGAGAACAAACATAGAGATTATGGTAGGGTACGAAACCACCTCAAAGTTATTCTTTCGGATCAATCTATAAAAGAGTTCGTACTAGAATAACACCTTCAGACACAAATCAACCAAAACTCTAATGTTACCTATATACTCCATTGTCACCTCAAGTATCCGTGGGCATGATTATACGATATGCATCACACAATCTCAGATTCATCCAACCAACACAAAGTACTTCAAAGAGTGCCCCAAAGTTTCTATCGGAGAGTCAAGAACGTGTGCCAACCCCTATGCATAGGTTCCCAATGTCACAAAACCCGCAAGTTGATCACCAAAACATACATCAAGTGGCACATGATATCCCATTGTCACCACAGATAATCACGGCAAGACATACATCAAGTGTTCTCATAAAGACTCAATCCGATAAGATAACTTCAAAAGGGAAACTCAATTCATCACAAAAGAGTAGAGGGGGAGAAACATCATAAGATCCAACTACAATAGCAAAGCTCGGGATATATCAAGATCGTGCCATAGATGGAACACGAGAGAGAACACGAGAGAGAGCGATCAAACATATAGCTACTGGTACATACCCTCAGCCCCGAGGGTGAACTACTCCCTCCTCATCATGGATAGCGCCGGGATGATGAAGATGGTCATTGGTGATGGGATCCCCCTCCGGCAGGGTGCCGGAACGGGATCCCAAGAGGTTTTTGGTGGCTACAGAGGCTTGCGGCGGCGGAACTCCCGATCTATCTTCTGTTCAAGAAGTTTTAGGGTATGTAGGTATATATGGGTGAAAGGAGTACGTCGGTGGAGCTACGGGGGCCCTACGAGATAGGGGGCGCACCCGGGGGGGTGGGCGCGCCCCCCACCGTCTTGGGCAGCCGGTATCTCCCCTGACGTGCACTCCAAGTTCCCTGGGTTGCTTTCCTTCCAAAAATAACTTCTCCAGTTGATTTCGTTCTGTTTTGACTCCGTCTGATATTCCTTTTCCTCGAAACACTAAAATAGGCATAAAACAGCAAATCTGGGCTGGGCCTCCGGTTAATAGGTTAGTCCCAAAAATAATATAGAAGTGGATAATAAAGCCCAATATTGCCTAAAACAGTAGATAAAGTAGCATGGAGCAATCAAAAATTATAGATACCTTGGAGACGTATCAGCTACCTCTGCAGTGTATCTAATCTATCGATAGCCTCGTCCTCGGTTATGGACATAGCTCGGAAGTAGGTCAGACAATGGATCAAAAATTATAATTAATCTTTCACACAAAGTATTTATTGTTGGCACTGGTTTTATGATGATTTGTGGATCATGTGATGATCATAAGTGATTGGCTTCAGTTGTGATTCGGGTATGATCACCATTCGGTTACGAGGTAACCCGTCTGGTAAGGCAGTCTGAGGGACTCGATGCACATGTTGGTTTCACCACATCAGTAGTATTACTTGCATTGCATTAACCTGATTAATTGTCATGATATTGTTTGTCATTGTGCTTATGTTTGTTGTGAGCTTGCAAGTACATTCAATGTACTGACCTGGCGTGTCATGCCAGCTTTCAGGCAAATCGTATCGGATCGGAGAGCTTCCCGCGTCTAGATCGTGTCCACGTTGGTGTCCATGTGCTATGGAGTTCTACTTCGTCGTTATTCCGCTGCCGCGTAGTTTATGTGATCGAGGCCCTTTCATGTTCATTAAATAATGTACATAGTATTCAGCTGCATCGTGTGTGCCGCTTGGCCCCTTATCTCGACGTAATATCAGACTCATGTTTCCGCTAGCATCAATAAAACGGTTGGGAACTAGTCGATCGTTTTTGTTGACAGGAAAGGTGTGCCACCCAAAATGTTGTATCTCTATCTTTTCTGCTTCTCTGGCACCTCTACAAGTCCCTACTTCCCTCCGCGAAGGGCCTTTCTATTTACTTTATGCAGTTTTTATTTTACTTGAGTATCCATCTTCTCTTATAAAGCACCAACTAAGGGGCACTATGATCGTACTTGAGCATTGGGTGTAGCTAATATGCGAGTGTGTTTCATGAATGGATCAATGACTGAGCATAATGGGCTAGGGATAACTTGCTTTAGTGTTTATATTTTGAAAGACATGGTTGCTTGTTGATATGCTTGAGTATTAAAGTCTTCATGTCAAAACTAGACTATTGCTTTGAATCATATAAAGGTCCAAATGTCCATGCTACAAAGAAAAGAATATGTGATGAACATGTTAGGTAGCATTCCACATCAAAAAATCTACTTTTATCATTTACCTACTCGAGGACGAGCAGGAATTAAGCTTGGGGATGTTGATATGTCTCCAATGTATCTATAATTTTTGATTGTTCCATGCTGTTATATTATCATTCTTAACATGTTTAACAATCGTTTTATAGCAACTCTATATCATTTTTTGGGACTAACCTATTGACCGAGTGCCCAGTGCTAGTTGTTGTTTCCTTCTTGTTTTTTACATCGCAGGAAATTAATATCAAACGTAGTCCAAACGGAGCTCGGGCAAGTAACATACTGATGGACAAAGGGAATAACGTATGTTGTCATAACAGTTCGACCGATAAAGATCTTCATAGAATATGTGGGAGCCAATATGAGCATCCAGGTTCCGCTATTAGTTATTGACTGGAGAGGTGTCTCGGTCATGTCTACATAGTTCTTGAACCCGTAGGGTTCGCACACTTAATGTTCAATGACGATATAGTATTATATGAGTTATGTGATTTGGTGATCGAATGTTGTTAGGAGTCCTGGATGAGATCACAAACATGACAAGGAGTCTCGAAATGGTTGAGAGGAAAACATTTCTATATAGGACGATGTTATTCGGACACCGGAAGTGTTTTGGAGGGTACCGGGTACATATTGGAGTACCGGAGGGGTTACCGGAACCCCCGGAGGGAAGATATGGGCCATATGGGCCATGAGAGGGGAGCACACCAGCTGACAAGGGGTAGCACGCCCCCCTATGGCAAGAGGCCGATTGGGAGAAGGAAAAGAGGGGGTTCGGCCCCACTTCCTTCTCTCTTCCCCCATCCGTTTTCTTATCCGGTGAAAAAAGGTAGGGGCGCCACTTGGGGAAATCCATAGTAGGATTTGGATCCTACTTGGGGCGCACCCTGGCTGCCTCCCCTCTCCCTCCCACCTATATATATGTGGGGGGTGATACGTCTCCAACGTATCTATAATTTTTTATTATTCCAGGTTGTTATATTACCATTCTTGGATGTTTTACAATCATTTTATAACAACTTTATATAATTTTTTCGAACTAACCTATTGACATGGTGTTGAGTGCCAGTTGTTGTTTTCTGCTTGTTTTTTACATCGCATGAAATCAATATCAAACGGATTCCAAACGCAGCGTGTCAGATATGGGTTCCGGCAAAACCTTAAGGTTCGAACTCTAGGGTGCGCGCGAGGATCTAGTTCCTACCGATCCACGTCCCAACGCCTCCTCGTGAATCTAAGCTACACGAAGAACAACACAAGGGACACAAGGTTTATACTAGTTCGGGCCATCGTTGTGGTGTAATACCCTACTCTAGTTTGTGGTGTGGTGGATTGCCTCAGGGGCTGATGATGAATAGTACAGAGGAAGAACAGGCTCGCGAGGGGTGTTCTTGAGCTGGTGTGGTTTTCTACTTGGGTGGATTCGATCATCTCTGGATCAGCTGCCTCGCTACTGTGGTGGCTATCTCAAAATAGAGAGGCCCTGGTCCTCTTCCCAAATATTGAGCGGGAAGGGAGCCAACAACGGCCATTTTGAAGGGGAATAGCTAGTACAAGTTATCCTAACTAAATTTGGTCTTCGACTGCCAAAGGAACTTGCGATGAAGCCGTCTTGGGCTCCACGGTTACCTCCGTCCTGCCGCTCTGCTGGTCTTGGTCTCGTTGCATCGAAATGGTAAACTTTGCTTGATGCCTCGGTACTCCGTGCCTGCGCTTGCCTCCTTTGCACCAAAGAGGAAACGAGGACACTGCGCAGCATGGCACCCGCCTGGCGCCCGCCTGGTCTCGATCGTCATGGCTTGCGTCATGAGCACCTCGCGAGGTACTCCTGCCTTGATCTCTCAGCCTCCTCGCAAGCCTGCCTGGTGAGGCCGGCCCTGAGGAAGCCTTGCATCGTCTGCCCCGCTAGGCTTGGCCCCTCGCGAGGGTCTTGATCTTGGGTCGATGTAGACGGGCCGTACTGGGCCACTGCTTGAGCCACGCCGCGGGCCACAGGCAGGCAAGTCTGGGGACCCCAATTCCCAGAACGCCGACAGTAGCCCCCGGGCCCAAGGCGTGCGCGGACTTGGCTTAGCAGCGAAGCGAAAGGGCAAGTGCGGAGCGCCGCGGGCCCCAATAGCCTGTGGCCTTGGTCGTCGTGTGGTGGTTGATTGGACGTGGGCTCCACTTCCCCACGCTGCCTCGGCAACTACTCGATTTGACGAGTCCCTGCTGCTTGCAAAAAGAGTCATGATTACATGCGATCGTGGAGGCCGACGGTTGGCCTCCCTTGGGCTATAAATGTGGAGGGGGCGCAGGCACCCGCTGCACATCCCCCTTCCCCCGCCTGCTTCTTCTTCCTTCTTGCTCCAGTTGACTGATGTGTCCCATGGCACCGACAAAGAGGTTCTCGGCCGTGGAGAAGGGGAAATCTTGCCAGGAAGGGCCTGGTTCCCCTCCGCCCAGGCGCGGCCGAGGTCGTCCCCGCAAGCACCCCGCCACCCCTGCAGCGGATCCTCGTGGTCGCGACGGTGGTCCTTCGCGTGGTGATGGCCGTCCGATGGGCGGGGGAAGACGCATCGTGGCTGCGCGGCCTCCCTGGCCACACTTTCACTCGGTAGAGGTGCTGCCAGAGTTTGTCGTGTGGTCGGCAGATCCGGCCGGCAACTGGCTCCAGCTCCCTCGCTTCTTTGCCAGTGAACTGCCGGCCGATGGCCCTGGTGGGCTCTGCCTGCAGGCGGACGGCTGCTGCAGCAAGGCTTCCTGGGTCACGGTGGAGATCTCCGTCGCCGGGAACATGGCCTTGGCCCGCGGCTGCCAGACGTTTGCCCGTGCGCGTGGCCTGGGCCGGCGGTGCACCTTGCACTTCAACTTTGACGGCGACGCGGCCCTCTAGGTGAGGGTGTTTAGAGAAGACGGCCGTCGTGTCGGGTGCTGCCCTGAAAACGATGACAGTGACCGGGTGCTTGGCCTTGGTGACGGCCATGACAAGGACGAAGGCGAGCCCGCTCCTGGCAGCATCCGCAGCTTGCCGAGCTTCGGCAGCTCTTCCTCTGGTGGCAGCTCCTCCAGCGGTGGCCGCGATCAGCCACCATGTCGCCACGCCCGCTTCGAGGGCGGTAGCAGGTCGTCCCGCCGTCACGCCTCGGTGAAGCGCGAGGAGGAGTCTGATTGATATCGGGAGGGCGATGCAGATCCCTCCTCGCGAGCCGTCGCGGGGCACGGCGCGTTAATTTGTTTTTGTCATTTTCCTGCATTGAGAGAGAGAAAGAAGTATGGCCCCCCTTTTAGGGGTGTGCAAGACTATCATCCTTAAGTGTCATGCTACTTTTATCGTTCCCGTGTTGTGTTGTGGTGTTGCGGCTATGTGGATGCGCGTAGGAACAACTTAGCTTGGGAGGTTCGCTGCAGTTTCTGCCTCGCGAGGTACTTGCCTGAGGCCCCGCCGAGTGCCTTGAGGTCTGCAAAAACCAGTCGGGGGAATAGCTTTCGAACCTTCATCACGAGGGTGGCTAGCTTAGGCCCTGTCGTTTTGCGTCGCGATGCCTGTGGGGCATGGACTGGGAGGGTTGCTCCCGCTACGAACTTGAGTGAGAGAGCCTCACAAAATCAATAGAGGAAAAGCTCACGAGGGCGCCCGCGTAGCCCCCTCGCGAGGCTTGCATGAAAGAGAATGAGCCGAGCGAAATCCAAACACAGAGAACAGGGGTAGGGAACGATAAACAACACTAGAAGCAACTCCAGGAAAAGTTGAAATGAGGGAGAACAGCCAACTACGGAAAGCAAATGAAAATCCACGGCCGGCACCTAGCCTAGTCTTCAACGTCTTCTCACCAGCGCGGAGCTAAGTGCTGCCACTGGGCGTGGGCTGGAGCCCCCGAGGCCCAAGGACGGCACTCCGGAGACTCCGAGGTGTGTACAGCCCCAACTCATTATTACGTGAGAGTGTCACGGGCGGCGAGCTTCACAGGCACTAGGCCTTGTTCACAGGCACCGGGCCATTCTTGGGGCGGCGAGCTTCACAGGCATCGGGCCTTCTTTATAGGCGTTGTGCCCTTCTGCATAGGCACCGGGCCTTCTTTACAGGAACTGGGCCTTCTTCACAGGCACCGGGCCTTCTTCACAGGCACTGGGCCTTACTTCAAGCGTAGAACCTCCGGAGGTGCTGAATGTTCCACGCGTTCGGAATGGGCACCCCTTCCTGGGTCTCCAAGCACGTGGCACCAGGTCTCGAGAGTCCTGGGGTGGATGTGGCGGCAATGATACCGCCGCAGCACTTGCTGGTATCTTACTACGCGTAGTGCGGCCTCCCGATGGCATTCCTCCCCAAGCACGAGGTTCATCCCCCGCATGGCATCCTGCTGCGCTTCATCAAACGCCAGGACCCGCGCGGAGCGACGCCTAACCTCATGAGGGAGAACCGCCTCTGCTCCATAGACGAGGAAGAACGGGGTCTCGCCAGTTGACTTGGTGGCGGTGGTGCGGATGGACCACGGCACGGACTGGAGCTCGTCATACCAGCCCCTGCCGTAGGCCTCCAGCTTCTTCTTGAAGGTCCTAGTTTTGAGGCCCTTCAGGACCTATGCATTGGCGCGTTCAGCCTGGCCGTTACTCCGGGGATGTGCCACCGAAGCGTAGCATATCTATGTTCCAAGGTTAGCATAATATGTTTTGAAGAGATTGTTGGGGAACTGCGAATTGTTGTCGGTGATGATGCGATTAGGCACCCCGAATCGGCTCACGAGGCCCTTGATGAACTTGACTGCAGAACCAGCTGGGATGGTGCGGATGGTTTCTACCTCTGCCCACTTGGTGAACTTGTCGATGGCGATGTAGAGGTAGTGGTAGCCCCCAGGTGCTCGAGGAAACGGGCCTAGGATATCCAGCCCCCAGACCGCGAACAGCCACGAGAGTGGGATGGTCTGTAGGCCCTGAGCTGGCTGATGAATCTACTTGGCGTGGAAATGGCAGGCTTCGCAAGCCTTCACCAGCTCGATTGCGTCGTTGAATGCTGTAGGCCAATAAAACCCGCTACGGAATGCCTTTCCCACGAGGGTTCGTGATGACGAGTGGTGCCCACAATCTTCGCCGTGAATGTCGGCCAGCAGTTCCTTCCCCTGTTCCCTAGAGATGCAACGCAAGGAGACATGATTTGGCAGCCTCCGGTAGAGCTCTCCGTCTTGGATGCAGTAGGTCGTGGCCTGCCGGGCCACGCGTTCCACGTCCTCTTCTTTCTCTGGTAAAATCCCTCGCATCAGGTAATCCTTGAACTCCGTGGTCCAGCATCCCTCCTGAGGCTCTAGCGCCAGGAGCAAGCATCCTCCCGAGGTCGGGCCACAGGCCGGGGCTCCTGAGGCAGGTGGCTGAGGGAGCTCTTCCCGAGGTTGCACTGTGTTGGACAACATTGGTGCTATCGAGGGCTTGAAGAGTCGTTCCTCGAACACGCCAGGCTCCTGAGGCAGCCGCCTTGATGCCCTCCTGGCGATGTCATCAGCCTCTTGGTTGGTGCCGTGGGGCACATGCTGCAACTCCAGCCCCCAAAATTGCTTTTCCATTCTGCTCACCTCCGCAAGATATGCTTCCATGTGTTTGTCCTTGGGCTCATACACTTTGTTGGAGAAGTTGACGAGGAGCTGTGAGTCTCCCTTGATTACAAGGCGCTTCACCCCCAGAGCTGTCGCGGCTTTCAAGCCAGCTATGAGACCCTCGTATTCGGCTATGTTGTTGGAGACCTTCTCGCCCTGCTGGAAACAAAGATGTACAGCATAATAGAGCTTGTCCTAAGTGGGGGATATAAGCACCACGTTAGCCCCCGCGCCATGTCGTGAGAATGCTCCATCGAAGAACATAACCTAGCCGTCTGGCGCCTCACTTCCTAGGGAAAGCGACCGATCTTCACCTGCCTCGAGCCCTGGCGCCTCTATCTATTCCGCCACAAAATCTGCAAGTGCGGCTCCCTTGATGACTCTGGTCGTGCTGAATTCCAGCTGAAATGCTTGCAGCTCGATGTTCCACTCAGTGACCCTTCCAGCGGAGTTGGGACTCCTGAGCACCCTCTCCAATTGGTAGGCCAAGACGACCTTGATGGAGTGGCCTTGGAAGTAATGCCGTAACTTACGCGAGGCCACCAATAGTGCAAGCAAGAGCTTCTGAGGCATGGGGTCTCGTGCCCTTGCATCCCGCAACACAGTGCTGACGAAATACACGGGATGCTTGACGAGGGTGGGTGCGCCGACGGAGCTCGCGCACTCCGGAGAGTTGAGCGCTTCCTGAGGCGCCGAAATCCCCAGTCCCTGGCTGCTTGATGAGGCCCCTTCAGCCCCAGGGGCATCTTCCTATTGAGGCTGGTCTCCATCTGCCGAGGCTGTGGCCTTCGTGAGGCCTTCCTGGTCTTGCGCTGCTGCGGTCGGGGCTGCGGCCGGTCGCGATGCAGCCTTGACCTGGCGCTCCTCTCGAACCGCCACCAGAGCAGCGCTGGCGGAGTAGGGTGTGGTGGAGAGGTAGAGCACCAGGGGCTCCTGAGGGCGTGGCGCCACCATCACCGGAGGGCTGGTCAGGTACTTCTTGAGATCTTGAAATGCTTCGTCGGCCTATGGTGTCCACTCAAATAGGCCCTTCTTCTTCATCAGCTTGAAGAAGGGCAGGGCACGTTCTCCCAGCTTGGAGATGAAGCGCCCCAACGCAGTTACGTGTCCGACGAGCTTCTGCATTTCCCTGAGGGTTTGTGGAGGACTCATGTCTTCGATTGCCTTGACCTTCTCTGGGTTGGCCTCGATCCCCCTGTGTGACACGAGGAAGCCCAGAAGCTTGCCAGAGGGAACACCAAATACGCACTTCTCTAGGTTGGTCGCAGGTCCACTTCACGAAGGCTTGCGAAGGTTTCTTCCAGGTCCTGTATCAAGGTCTTCGCCTCCCGAGACTTCACCACAATGTCGTCGATGTAGGCCTCGGCATTTCTCCCGAGTTGCCGGCCCAAGGCGATATGCATCAGTCGCTGAAAGGTTGCGCAACCCGAATGGCATGCAGGTGTAACAGTACACCCCGCACGAGGTCAGGAAGGCAGTCTCCTCCACATCTTCTATCGCCATCTTGATTTGGTGATAGCCCGAAAAGGCATCCAGGAAGCACAACAGATCGCACTCAGCGGTGGAGTCGACGATTTGGTCGATGCGGGGGAGTGGGAATGGATCTTGAGGGTAGGCCTTATTGAGGTTGGAGAAGTCGACGCACATGCGCTCCTTTCCTCCCTTCTTCGGCACAACAACAGGGTTTGCCAGCCACTCGGGTTAGCGAACGTCGCGAATGACTCCCGCAGCTTCCAGCTTGCGGGTTTCCTGGATGATGAAGGCCTGCTTCTCGGTGGACTGTCGCCTTGCTTTCTGCTTCACGGGGCGCACATTGGGGCACACATTCAGGTGATGCTCGATCACCTGCCTTGGGAGCCCCGCGAGCTGCTTGGGTTCCCACGCGAACACCTCCTTCTTCACGCGCAGGAACTTCACTAGTGCTTCTTCCTGTTCGGGGTCGAGATTGGCGCCTATGGTGAAGGTGGCGCCGTAGGATCCATCCTCATCAACTGGTAGCTGCTTGGTCTCCGCCTTGTCTTGGGTGAACAGCTGCTTCTTCTTGGTTGGCACAGCCCCCCTTGGCCTTGGGGGTGTTGGCACTGGTGGGCTGCGCCGCTGTGGCTGTCTTGAGAGCGAGCTTGAGCGCCTGCAGAGCATCTTTTGTATCTCCAGCTATGGTGAGGACGCCGCTGCTCCCCGACATCTTCATGAGGTTGTACGCTGGGTGAGTCGCTGCCATGAATTGGGCCAAGGCAGGGTAGTCGAGGATGGCGTTGTACGGGAGGCTGGTGTGGGCAATGTCGAAGTTGACCAGCTCCGTGCGGAAGTTGCCGTGGGTGCCGAAGGTCACCGGTAGGCAGATCTGCCCCAGGGAGCCGGAGGAACCGCCCCTGCCGCCTGAGAAGGGCTTGCTGGGTTGGAGCCATTCCAACAGCACATGGAGGAGGCTGAAGGCCTCCACTGAGAGCATGTTGAGGCCAGCACCACCGTCGATGAGGGTCCTGGTGATGGCCACCTGGAAGATGGTGGGCGTGCAAAGCATCGGGTGCGCACCCGAGCAGGCAGTGTTGGCGGGGTGATCGTCGAAGCTGAAGGTTAGGTCGGCTTTGGGCACCGCCCAACCCGGGGGAGCTCCGTGCCGCGTGAGGGCGGTGCCGATCTGGTAGACGAATGGCTTGACATGGCGGCCTGAGGGTGGCGCCTGCGTGCCGCCCAGGAGAGCTACGACGATCGGGGGCGCCGGTGCAGCATAATGGGCGAGGAAGAGGTGACGCAGCTCCTCCCACGAGGCCACAGAAGCCGTTGGCAGGTGGAGCAGCCACATACGCGGAACGCCGGTGAGAGCCATGGGAAACCATTTAGCCATGACCCTGTTGTCGCCCCCGACCTTGAGGACGGCCTACTCGTATGCCAGTAGGAAAGCCAGTGGATCCGCTGGACCATCATAGCATGGTGGCATCTCTGGCTTGAACTTGTTCGGCCACTGCACCTGTCGCAAGGCGGGGGCCAAGGCTCGGAGCCCCCTGGCCCCAGTGCTGGCGTTGGCAGCCGGAGCGGGCGGCATGTTGTCCGCATGAGGACGAAGCGCGCGTTGACTGAGAGCGGGTCGACAGAAGGGAGAGTTCCGGTGCACCCCTACCTGGCGCGCCAAATGTCGGATATCAGGTTCCAGCAAAACCCTTAAGGTTCGAACTCTGGGGTGCGCGCGAAGATCTACTTCCTACTGATCCACGTCCCAACGCCTCTCCATGAATCTAAGCTACACGAAGAACAACACAAGGGACACAAGGTTTATACTAGTTCGGGCCACTGTTGTGGTGTAATACTCTACTCTAGTTTGTGGTGTGGTGGATTTCCTCAGGGGCTGATGATGAACAATACAGAGGAAGAACAGCCTCGCGAGGGGTGTTCTTGAGCTGGTGTGGTGTTCTACTTGGATTGGTTTCGATCGTCTCTGGATCAGCTGCCTCGCTACTGTGGTGGCTATCTCTATATATAGAGGCCCTGGTCCTCTTCCCAAATATTGAGCGGGAAGGGAGCCAACAACGGCCATTTTTAAGGGGAACAGCCAGTACAAGTTATCCTGACTAAAGTTGGTCTTCGACTGCCAAAGGCACTGGCGATGACGCCGTCTTGGGCTCCACGGTGACCTCTATCCTGCCACTCTGCTGGTCTTGGTCTCGTTGCACCGAAATGGTAACCTTTGCTTGATGCCTCGATACTCCGTGCCTGCGCTTGCCTCCTTTGCACCAAAGAGGAAACGAGGACACTGCGCAGGATGGCGCCCGCCTGGCGCCCACCTGGTCTCGATCGTCATGGCTTGCGTCATGAGCACCTCGCGAGGTACTCCTGCCTTGATCTCTCCGCCTCCTCGCGAGCATGCCTGGTGAGTCCGCCCCTGAGGAAGCCTTGCGTCTTCGGCCCCACGAGGCTTGGCCCCTCGCGAGGGTCTTGAGCTTGGGTCGATGTAGACGGGCCGTACTGGGCCACTGCTTGAGCCACGCCACGGGCCGCAGGCAGGCAAGTCTGGGGACCCCGTTCCCAGAACGCCGACACAGCGAAACTTTTTGTGGATTTTTTTGGACAAGAAGACACCTGTTAGGCCAAGAAAGTACCCGAGGGGAGCTCCGAGGGGAGCACAACCCACAAGGGCCCAGGTGGGTTGTGCCCACCTCAGCCGCCTCTAGCACCGCATCTTTGCTCTATAAATACCCCAATATTCTAGAAATCCTGGGTGAGTCGATGAAAATCAATTCCAGCCGCAGCAAGTTCTATAACCACCAGATCCAATCTAGACACCATCAAGGAGGGGTTCATCATACTCATTGGCGCCTCTCCGATGATGCGTGAGTAGTTCATTGTAGATCTTCGGGCTAGTAGTTAGTAGCTAGATGGCTTCCTTTCTCTCTTGATTCTCAATACAATGGTCTCTTCGAGATCTATTTGATGTAACTCTTTTTGCAGTGTGTTTGTTGGGATCCGATGAACTTTGAGTTTATGATCAGATCTATGTTTTTATCCATGAAAGTTATTTGAGTCTTTTGATCTCTTATATGCATGACTACTTATAGCCTCGTATTTCTTCTTCGAATCTTTTGTTTAGTTAGGCCAACTATCGATTTTTCTTGCCATGGGAAGAGGTGCTTTGTGATGGGTATCTTACGGTGCTTGTTCCCAGTGACAGAAGGGGAACGACACATATGTATCGTTGCTATTAATGATAACAAGATGGGGTCTATTTCTACATAAAGAGATCTTGTCTACATCATGTCATCGTTCTTATTGCATTACTTTGTTTCTCCATGAACTTAATACACTAGATGCATGCTGGATAGCGGTTGATGTGTGGAGTAGTAGTAGTAGATGCAGGCAGGAGTCGTTCTAAAAATATTGGATGTGATGCCTATATAATAATCATTGCCTAGATATCGTCATGATTATTTGAAGTTCTATCAATTGACCAATAGTAATTTGTTTACACATCATATGCTATTTTTCTCGAGAGAAGCCACTAGTGAAATCTACGACCCCTGGTCTCTTCTTATCATATTCTCCTTCGAGATCTGTTTCTATTTTCTTTTATTTTCATATCTATTATCCAAAAATACAAAAATACCTTGGTGCAATTTTTATTTATTTATTTTATCTTGCGTTCCCGCGAGATCTATTTATCCAAACTACTAAACTTTTACCTATATTTTTACTTGTGAGGGATTGACAACCCCTCTCTTACGCTGGGTTGCAAGTATTTGTTCTTTGTGTGCAGGTGTTGTTGCATGGTTCTCCTACTGGTTCGATAACCTTGGTCTCATCACTAAGGGAAATACCTACCGTTGTTGTGCTGCATCATCCCTTCCTCTTTGGGGAAATATTGATGTAGTTCAAGCAAACATCAGGGGGCGCCCCTAGCACACCCCAGACAATTGTTAGCTGTGTGCGGTGCCCCCTCCACCGTTTACTCCCATGGTCATATCTTCGTTGTGCTTAGGCGGATCACTTCACCGTCACCGTCACCACACCATCGTGCTGACGGAACTCATCTACTACTTCGACATCTTGCTGGATCAAGAAGATTAGGGACATGACCAAGCTGAACGTGTGCAGAACTCAGAGGTGTGTACATTCGGTACTCGATCGGTGGATCGCGAAGAAAGTTCGACTACATCAACCACGTTGTGAAATGCTTCCGCTTATCGTCTACGAGGGTACGTAGACACACTCTCCCCCTTGTTGCTATGCATATCCTAGATAGATCTTGCATGAGCATTGGATTTTTTTGAAATTGCATGATACGTTCTCCAACAGTGGTATCAGAGCTAGGTCTATGCATAGATGATATGCACGAGTAGAACACAAACAATTGTGGGTGGTGATCATCATACTGCTTACCACAAATGTCTTATTTTGATTCGGCAGTATTGTTGGATGAAGCGGCCCGTACCAACCTTACACGACCATGTTCATGAGACCGGTTCCACCGATAGACATGCAACTAGTTTTGCATAAAGGTGGCTGGCGGGTGTCTGTTTCTCCTACTTTAGTTGAATCGAATTTGTATGTGACCGGTCCTTGTTGAAGGTTAAAATAGTAAACTTAATAAATCACAGTTGTGGTTTTTGTGCCGTAGGTAAGAACGGTTCTTGCCAGAAGCCCGTAGAACCCACGTAAAACTTGCAACAGCAAAGTAGAGGACGTCTAACTTGTTTTTGCAGGACATGTTGTGATGTGATATGGTCAAGACATGATGTGATATACGTTACTGTATGAGATGATCATGTTTTGTAAAAATTATCGGCAACTGGCAGGAGCCTTATGGTTGTCTCTTTATTGTATGAAATGCGAACGCCATGTAATTGATTTACTTTATCACTATGCGTTAGCGATAGTTGTAGAAGCAATAGTTGGCGAGACGACCACGACGCAACGATGGAGATCAAGGTGTAGAGCTGGTGATGATAGAGATCATGACGATGCTTTGGAGATGGAGATCAATAGCACAAGATGATGATGGCCATATCATGTCACATATTTTTGATTGCATGTGATGTTTATCTTTTATGCATCTTATTTTGCTTAGTACGGTGGTAGCATTATAAGATGATCCCTTAACTAAAATTTCAAGGTATAAATGTTCTCCCTAAGTATGCACGGTTGCGATAGTTCATCGGGTTGAGACACCACGTGATGATCGGGTGTGATAGAATCTACTTTCACATACAATGGGTGCAAGACAGTTTTGCACATGCGAAATACTAGGGTTAAACTTGATGAGCCTAGCCTGTACAGACATGGCCTCGGAACACTGGAGACCAAAAGGTCGAACATGAATCATATAGTAGATATGATCAACATAGAGATGTTCACCATTGATGACTACCCCATCTCACGTGATGATCGGACATGGGTTAGTTGATTTGGATCATGTATCATTTAGATGACTTGAGGGATGTCTATATAAGTGGGAGTTCTTAAGTAATTTGATTAATTTAACTTAATTTATCATGAACTTAGTCCTGATAGTACATATCTATGTTGTAGATCAATGGCCCGTGCTATCGTTCCCCTAAATTTTAATGCATTATTAGAGAAAGCTAAGTTGAAAGATGATGGTAGCAACTACGCAGACTGGGTCCGTAACTTGAGGATTATCCTCATTGCTGCATAGAAAAATTATGTCCTTGATGCACCACTAGGTGTGCCACCCCCTCCAGCAACTGTGGACATTGTGAACGTCTGGCAGTCGCGTGTTGGTGACTACTAGATAGTTCAGTGTGCCATGCTTTACAGCTTAGAATCGGGACTTCAAAGAGGTTTTGAACGTCATGGAGCATATGAGATGTTCCAAGAGTTGAAGTTAATATTTCAAGCAAATGCCCGAGTTGGGAGATATGAAGTCTCCAACAAGTTCTATAGCTGCAAGATGGAGGAGAACAATTTTGTTAGTGAACACATACTCAAAATGTTTGGATATCATAATCAGTTGACTCAGCTGGGAGTTAATCTTCCAGATGATAGTGTTATTGATAGAGTTCTCCAATCACTGCCACCAAGCTACAAAGGCTTCGTGATGAACTATAATATGTCAGGGATGGAGAAGACAATTCCCGAGCTCTTCGCGATGCTCAAAGCTGTAGAGGTAGAAATCAAGAAGGAGCATCAAGTGTTGATGGTTAACAAAACCACTAGCTTCAAGAAAAAGGGCAAGGGAAAGAAATGGAACTTCAAGAAGAATGGAAAGCAAGTTTTCACTCCCGGGAAGAAGCCCAAACCTGGACCCAAGCCTAAAACTGAGTGCTTCTACTACAAAGGGACTAGTCACTGGAAGCGGAACTGCCCCAAGTATTTGACGGATAAGAAGGATGGCAAAGTGAAAGGTATATTTGATATACATGTTATTTATGTGTACTTAACTAATGCTTGCAGTAGCGCCTGGGTATTTGATACTGATTTTGTTGCTCATATTTGCAACTCTAAACAGGGGCTACGGATTAAGCGAAGATTGGCTAAGGACGAGGTGAAGATGCGCGTGGGAAATGGTTCCAAAGTCGATGTGATCGCGGTCGGCACGCTACCTCTACATCTACCTTCGGGATTAGTTTCAGACCTAGATAATTTTTATTTGGTGCCAGCGTTGAGAATGAACATTATATCTGGATCTTGTTTAGTGCGAGATGGTTATTCATTTAAACCAGAGAATAATGGTTATTCTATTTATATGAGTAATATCTTTTATGGTCATGCACCCTTGAAGACTGGTCTATTTCTGTTGAATCTCGATTGTGGTGATACACATATTCATAATATTGATGCTAAAAGATGCAAAGTTGATAATGATAGTGAAACATATTTGTGGCACTGCCGTTTAGCTCATATTGGTGTAAAGTGCATGAAGAAACTCCATGCATATGGACTTTTGGAATCACTTGATTATGAATCATTTGATACTTGTGAATCATGCCTCATGGGCAAGATGACTAAAACACCGTTCTCCGGAACAATGGAGCGAGCCAATGACTTATTGGAAAAAATACATACCGATGTATGCGGTCTGATGAGTGTTGGGGAACGCAGCGAGTGTCGTTATTTTCTAACCTTCACAGATGATTTGAGCAAATATGGGTATATCTACTTAATGAAACACAAGTCTAAAACATTTGAAAAGTTCAAAGAATTTCAGAGAGAAGTGGAGAATCATCGTAACAAGAAAACAAAGTTTCTACGATCCGATCACGGAGCCGAATATTTGAGTTATGAGTTTGGCCTTCTTTTAAAACAACGTGGAATAGTTTCACAACTCACGTTACCTGGAACACCACATCGTAATGGTGGGTCTGAACATCGTAACCATACTTTATTAGATATGGTGCAATCTATGATGTCTCTTACCGATTTACCACTATCATTTTGGGGTTATGCATTAGAGGCAGCTGCATTCACGTTAAATAGGGCACCATCTAAATCCGTTGAGACGACACCGTATGAACTGTTGTTTGGCAAGAAACCTAAGCTGTTGTTTCTTAAAGTTTGGGGTTGCGACACTTATGTCAAAAGGCTTCAGCCTGATAAGCTCGAACCCAAATCGTAGAAGTGTGTCTTCATAGGATACCCTAAGGAAACAATTGGGTACGCCTTCTACCACAGGTCCGAAGGCAAGATATTTGTTGCCAAGAATGGAACTTGATGAGGTAATTATACCTTCTCTCAATTTGGAAAGTAGCTCATCAGAGAAATCCGTTCGCTTGATGCCTACACCAACTAGAGAGGAAGCTAACAATGATCATCATGAAACTTTACATCAAGTTACTACCAAACCTCATAGGTCAACCAGAGCACGATCCGCACCAGAGTGGTACGGTAATCCTATTCTAGAAGTCATGTTACTAGACCATGGCAAACCTATGAACTATGAAGAAGCTATGATGAGCCCAGATTTTGATAAATGGCTGAAATCTGAGATAGGATCCATGCATGAGAACAAAGTGTGGACTTTGGTGGATTTTCCCGATGATCAGCGAGCCATAGAGAATAAATGGATCTTCAAGAAGAAGACTGACACTGATGGTAATGTTATTGTCTACAAAGCTCGACTTGTCGCAAAAGGTTTTTGACAAGTTCAAGGAGTTGACTACGATGAAACTTTCTCACCCGTAGCGATGCTTAAGTCTGTCCGAATCATGTTAGCAATTGCCGCATTTTATGATTATGAAATTTGGCAAATGGACGTTAAAAATGCATTCCTTAATGGTTTTCTTAAAGGAGAGTTGTATATGATGCAACCGTAAGGTTTTGTCGATCCTAAAGGTGCTAACAAAGTGTGCAAGCTCCAGCAATCCATCTACAGACTGGTGTAAGCATCTTGGTGTTGGAATATACACTTTGATGAGGTGATCAAAGCATATGGTTTTATACAGACTTTCGAAGAAGCTTGTATTTACAAGAAAGTGAGTGGGAGCTCTGTAGCATTTCTAATATTATATGTGGATGACATATTCTTGTTTGAAAATGATGTAGGATTTCTTGATAGCATAAAAAGACACATGAATAAAAGTTTTTCATTGAAAGACATTGGTGAAGTTTCTTATATATTGGCATCAAGATCTATAGAGATAGATCAAGACGCTTAATAGGACTTTCACAAAGTACATACCTTGACAAAGTTTTGAAGAAGTTCAAAATGGATCAGTCAAAGAAAGGGTTCTTACCTGTGTTACAAGGTGTGAAATTGAGTCAGGCTCAATGCCCAACCATTGCAGAAGATAGAGAGAAAATGAAAGTCATTTCCTATGCCTTGGCCATAGGTTCTATCATGTATTCTATGTTGTGTACCAGACCTGATGTGTGCCTTGCCATAAGTCTGGCAGGGAGGTACCAAAGTAATCCAGGAGTGGATCACTGGAGAGCGGTCAAGAACATCCTGAAGTACCTGAAAAGGACCAAGGATATGTTTCTCGTTTATGGAGGTGACAAAGAGCTCGTCGTAAATGGTGACGTCGATGCTAGTTTTGACATTGATCCGGATGAATCTAAGTCACAAACTTGATACGTATTTATTTTGAATGGTGGAGCTATCAGTTGGTGCAGTTCCAAGCAAAGCATCGTGGCGGGATCTACATGTGAAGCGGAGTACATAGATGCTTCGGAAGCAGCAAATGAAGGAGTCTGGATGAAGGAGTTCATATCCAATCTAGGTGTAATACCTAGTGCATTGGGTCCAATGAAAATCTTTTGTGACAATACTGGAGCAATTCCCTTAGCGAAGGAAACCAGATTTCACAGAAGAACCAAACACATCAAGAGACACTTCGACTCCATCCATGATCAAGTCAAGGAGGGAGACATAGAAATATGCAAAATACATACGGATCTGAATATAGCAGACCCGTTGACTAAGCCTCTTCCACGAGCAAAACATGATCAGCACCAAGACTCCATGGGTGTTAGAATCATTACAATGTAATCTAGATTATTGACTCTAGTGCAAGTGGGAGACTAAAGGAAATATGCCCTAGAGGCAATAATAAAGTTGTTATTTTATATTTCCTTATTCATGATAAATGTTTATTATTCATGCTAGAATTGTATTGGTCGGAAACCTAAATACATGTGTGAATACATAGAAAAACACTGTGTTCCTAGTGAGCCTCTATTTGACTAGCTCGTTGATCAAAGATGGTTGAGGTATCCTAACCATGGACATGAGTTGTAATTTTATAACGGGATCACATCATTAGGAGAATGATGTGATGAACAAGACCCATCCGTTAGCTTAGCATATTGATCGTTCAGTTTTATTGCTATTGCTTTCTTCATGTCAAATACATATTCCTTCGACTATGAGATTATGCAACTCTTGGATACCGGAGGAATGCCTTGTGTGCTATCAAACATCACAAGTAACTGGGTGATTATAAAGATGCTCTACAGGTATCTATGAAGGTGTTTGTTGAGTTGGCATAGATCGAGATTAGGATTTGTCACTCCGAGTATCAGAGAGGTATCTCTCGGCCTCTCGGTAATACACATCATAAGAAGCCTTGCAAGCAAAGTGGCTGACGAGTTAGTTGCAGGATGATGTATTACGGAACGAGTAAAGAGACTTTCCGGCAATGAGATTTAACTAGGTATATAGATACCGAAGATTGAATCTCGGGCAAGTAACATACCATGGACAAAGGGAATAACGTAGTTGTCATAATGGTTCGACCGATAAAGATCTTCGTAGAATATGTGGTAGCCAATATGAGCATCTAGGTTCCGCTATTGTTTATTGATCGGAGAGGTGTCTGAAAGGATCGAGAAGAGGTGTCTAGAGGGGGGTGATTAGACCCTAAACAAGCAAAGATAGTAGTTTTTAAGTTTTTCAAGTTCAGGTTGGAAGTTAGCACAATTTCAAACATTCACAATACAATTCAAGAAAGCATGCAAAGAGTATATGAGCAGCGGAAAGTAAAGCATGCAACTTGCAAGAAAGTAAAGGGATGGGATTGGAGTGTGCAAACGCAATTGGAGACACAGAGATTTTTAGCGTGATTCCGATAGGCGGTGCTATCGTACATCCACGTTGGTGGAGACTTCAACCCACGAAGGGTAACGGTTGCGCGAGTCCACGGAGGGCTCCACCCACGAAGGGTCCACGAATAAGCAACCTTGTCTATCCCACCATGGCCCTCGCCCACGAAGGACTTGCCTCACTTGGGTAGATCTTCACGAAGTAGGCGATCTCCTTGCCTTTACAAACTCCCTGGTTCAACTCCACAATCTTGACGGAGGCTCCCAAGTGACACCTAACCAATCTAGGAGACACCACTCTGCAAAAGTGTAGGATCGAAAGTACGTCTAGAGAGGGGGTGATTAGACTACTTGACCAAATAAAAACTTAACCTTTTCCCAATTTTAGTTCTTGGCAGTTTTTAACAACTTAGCACAAGTCAAGCAATCTTAACACAATTCAAGCAAACATGCAAAGAGTATATGAGCAGCGGAAAGTAAAGCATGCAACTTGCAAGAATGTAAAGGGAAGGGTTTGGAGAGTGCAAACGCAATAGGAGACACAGATATTTTTGTGGTGGTTCCAATAGGTGGTGCTATCGTACATCCACATTGATGGAGACTTCAACCCACGAAGGGTAATGGTTGCACGAGTCCACAGAGGGCTCCACCCACAAAGGGTCCACGAAGAAGCAACCTTGTCTATACCACCATGTCCATCGCCTACGAAGGACTTGCCTCACTAGGGTAGATCTTCATGAAGTAGCCGATCTCCTTGCCCTTACAAACTCCTTGGTTCACTCTACAATCTTGTCGGAGGCTCCCAAGTGACACCTAAACAATCTAGGAGACACCACTCTCCAAAAGGTAATAGATGGTGTGTTGATGATGAACTCCTTGCTCTTGTGCTTCAAATGATAGTCTGCCCAACACTCAACTCACTCTCATAGGATTGGATTTGGTGGAAAGATGATTTGAGTGGAAAGCAACTTGGGGAAGGCTAGAGATCAAGATTCATATGGTTGGATTGGAATATCTTGGTCTCAACACATGAGTAGGTGGCTCTCTCTCAGAAAATGGGTAATGGAAGTGTAGGCACGATCTGATGGCTTCCCTCACGAATGAGGAGAGGGTGGTGGGGTATATATAGCCTCCACACAAAATCTAACCGTTACACACATTATACCAAACTTGGTGGGACTGAATCAGAAAACTCGGTCGGACCGATTCAGTACATGTGACCGTTAGGCAATTTCGGTGGGACCGACATGTCATCTCGGTGGGACCGGTATCATTAGGGTTAGGGCATAACGTATTCCCGGTTGGACCGATTACTCAAACTTGGTTGGACCGACTTTGGTAATAAGCTAACCAGAGTTGGTCAGGCAAACTCAGTGGGACCGAAGCATTACGAAAAGGAAACAGAGAGTTTGCATCGCAGACTTGGTGGGACCGATCACTCATCTCGGTTAGACCAAAATGTTATGAAGGGAAACAGAGAGTTTGCAACCCCATCTCGGTGAGACCGAGATCCCTATCAGTGAGACCAAAAAGACTAGGGTTTCTGGCAGTGGATATGTCAAATGCACTCGGTGGCGCCGGATGGATCAAATCGGTGGGGCCGAATTTGACTTTTGGTTTGGGACATATGTGGATATGAGAAAGTGGTTGAGGGATTTTGGATCATATCACTAAGCATTTTGAGCAAGCAAGCCATTAAGCAACACCTCATCCCCTTTTAATAGTATTGGCTTTCCTATAGACTCAATGTGATCTTGGATCACTAAAATGGAAAATGTAGAGTCTTGGACTTTGAAGCTTGAGCCAATCTTTTGTCCTTGCATTTTGAGGTGTCCACATTCCTTATCCATGCCATGCCAATCATTGAACTTTCCTGAAATATTTATCTTGTACTGGCATTAGTTCAATGAGCTATATGTTGTTAATCATTACCAAAACCACCAAGGGATAGTTGCACTTTCAATCTCCCCCTTGTAATTGATGACAACATATAGATCAAAGCTTCGACAAATGATAATAAGATTGAAATACAGTTTTGCTTTGAGAAGTATGTACAAACAAGAGCTCCCCCTAAATTTGTGCATTATTTAAAACTTGCTTTGGACTGCAAATGCACAATGTGTTAGGATCATGGGTCACTCTTCTATGTCACATACATCTTGGTGGAGCGCTCAAAATGATAATAATTGAACACATGCACTCATCACCAAGCAAAGTGAATGATCATAAATGGATATGAAGGATGATATCATTCAAGCACACATTAAAGTAGCAGATGATCAAACACATGATCATCCAAGTATCTCACAAAAGACATAATGTAACAAGCAAACACACAATAAAGTTCAAGCAAGTAAAATGCAAAGGGAGGCAAAACAACATTCACTTTCTCAAAGACTATGATCTATACATATTTCTCCCCCTTTGGCAACAAGTACCAAAAAGTTAAAAATATGCATAGTGCTATGCGTCTCTCAGGCTTGGTCTTCATGAGGTGGTGTAGAGATGACTCCAAGGACGAAAGCGTCTGTAGATGTGGTTGGAGCTGGTGGAGTGGCTGTCGGAGCTGGTGGTACTGAAGCTGTGGCTGTTGGTGCAGATGTAGTAGCTCTTGTGTCTGGGACAGGCACTGCAGCAGTCCTCTGACTCCTGGGCACTCTAGTGAAAGCATCTGTAGTAGACTTGCCCTTCTTATCCTCCACTTCCTCCTGAAGTTTCTCAACCACTGACTGAATCTCAGTTACCTTGACATCAAGATCTTAGAATTTCTGCTCAATGATCCTCTCCAAGCTCTCCTGGTTTTGAGTCAGGGTGGCCAAGCCCTTCTCAATCCTCAAGGTGGATTGGATCAGATATCCAAGCTGATCTTGCTTGCTCTTCAAGAACACTTGAGATGCCTCTTCAGCTGTTGGCATCTTTGCAGCTTTCTCCACCCTTGTCTTGTCTCTCTTCTCATGTGCTTGCAAAGAGGAAGGATCTTCCTCAGTCATGACAACAATGTTGTCCTCAAAGTCTAGCCTGAGGGGTAAATGTTCCTTGTCCAATAGATATGTGCATGTGCCCATCTTAGAGTTGATGAGCATCTGAATTTGTGGAGCATACCCACAAGATCTCTTCTGATCTGCAGTTGTCCCCTTGATTGCTTCCACCATCAGACTCATCACTTTGAACTTTTGAGGGACATCAAATATATGCAGCAAGTTGATGGAGTGTCCTCTAATCATTCTGTGATCTCCAGATTTTGGCAACAGAGTGTGCCTTAGAATGGTATTGATAGTAGGCAGGCCTGACAGTAAGTGCTTCATAGAACCGAACTTGTGAGTCTCCAGGTCTGCATCAGGAATCTCCTTGTACATGCTAGACATTTAGTTGTGATCCTTCTTCTTCTTGGCATAGACATCCAAGTCATCTTCATGAGCTTCTGGGGCATTGATCAATCTAGCCCACTCATCAACTGTAGGCTGGTACCTTGTAACCTCTGACATCCATACAATTCTGCCATCTGGATAGAAATGAGCAGTGGAATAGAATTGCATGATCAACTCATCATTCCACTTTGTGAGTTTTTGGCCAACAAACTTGTCAACCTCACATGCCTTGAAGCTGCATAAACACCTGGGAAGTGATCTTCATTCTCTCTAATGTAGATCCAGTCCACCCATCTCATGTCACACACTATGGGCTTCTTGTCAAGCAGGATTGTCTCATAGAAATCTTGTTGTTCTTTTGTGTGGAACCTGTAATCCATAGCAGTTATCCTCCTGGCAGCAGATGGGTCATCCTTTCTTCACTGCCTCAGTCATGCATCCTTCCTGATCCTCATGTCTTCTGCAACAGGATGTGCATCATTATGATCTAGGATCTTGGGCTTTAGCTTCCTTAGCACTTGGGCTTCAGCTTCCTCTTCTTCAGTCTCAGGCACTGGGGCCTTGTTCTTCTCCTCAGCTAGTATGTTCCTGGTACTCCTATTGGGTGCTGTCTTGGGAACTGGAGCAGCATCTTTGGGAGCAGTTTTGGGCTTAGCAACAGCCCCTGACTTTATAGCATCTCCCATGAGCTTATGTGCCTTAGGTGCTGCAACAGCATCCTGTTCCTCTTCCTCTTCTTCATCAGATCTTACCATTGAAGATTTTCCAAGAACTTTGGTTGTCGTTGTTCTTGCCCTCTTCTTCTTCTTGTCCTCACCAGCTGCCTCTTCTTCAGATTCAATGGTGAACTTCATAGTTTCACCTGTGGCAACTTTTCTTGGCTTGGATGTATGCTCTCTCCTGGCAGGTGCTTTCTTGTTCATGCCTGGCCTAGTTGATGCAGCAGTGCCAAACTTTTTCTTCACCACCTTATTCTTGGAAGTGGCCTCATCCTCAGCTGCAACATAGTCTTCATCCTCTAAATCAGAAGTTCTCTTCTTCCTTGTTCTAGTAGCTGCCTTGGGCAAGTTACTAGGTGTGCTCCTGCTGCCCTCATCATAGCTGCTGGAGGGACTAGTGCCCTCACTCAACTGTACTTGTTGTTCAGACATGTTCTGGCTGTCACTTTGGTCAGACATCTTGCAGGCAAGCTGTCAACAGACCCTGTGAATAGGTTGTAGATGAGGCAGAGTAGATGAGCCTCACAAAGTACAGAGGTTTTGCAAAACAAATTGAGTCAAAAAGCTTAGTTTTAGTTCTCTACAGAAGTCATCTTGAAGCTACCTGTCACGCCCAATATGCGACCCTATCCTAAAGGAACTCGAATGTCCCACTAAGGATAGAAGCGCATATTGGAGACGCTTTTGCAAGGTGGACATCATTACATCATACCATTACATAATAGTTGGGGATACAGACCAGAGGCATACAATGCCACACGAATACAACAACATCATACATAAAAGCATCATCCGACTACGGATGAAACACAAACAGAAACTCAAAGTACATCCACCCTGCTAGCCTAGGTTGCCGACCTGGAACCTATCCCCTGATCGAAGAAGAAGCAGAAGAAGAACTCCAAAACAAGCAAGCATCGCTCTCGCGTCATGATCATCGCATTACCTGTACCTGCAACTGTTGTTGTAGTAATCTGTAAGCCATGAGGACTCAGCAATCCCATTACCATGGGTATCAAGACTAGCAAAGCTTAATGGGTAAGGATAGGATAAGCGGTGAGGTTGCAGCAGCGTCTAAGCATATATGGTGGCTAACATACGCAAATGAGAGGGAGAAGAGAAGCAACGGAACGGTCGTGAAGCTAGCAATGATCAAGAAGTGATCCTTAAACTACTTACGTTCAAACATAATCCAAACCATGTTCACTTCCCGGACTCCGCAGAAAAGAGACCATCACGGGTACACACGCGGTTGATGCGTTTTAATTCGAATCTGGTGTTAAGTTCTCTAAAACTGGATATTAAGAAATTCCCATCTGCCACATAACCATAGGCACGGCTCTCGAAAGTTTATACCCTGCAGGGGTGTCCCAACTTAGCCCATCACAAGCTCTCACGGTCAATGAAGGATATTCCTTCTCCCGGGAAGACCCGATCAGTCTCGGAATCCCGGTTATAAGACATTTCGACAATGGTAAAACAAGACCAGCAAGACCGCCCGGATGTGCCGACAAATCCCGATAGGAGCTGCACATATATCGTTCTCAAGGCACACCGGATGAACACTATGTACAGCTAAAACCAACCCTCAAGTTTCCTCGAGGTGGCGCTGCAAGTGGCTCTAGTTCGGACCAACACTTAGAGAAGCACTGGCCCGGGGGGGTTTAAAATAAAGATGACCATCGGGTTAATTACTCACAAGGGAAAGGTAATAGGTTGTTAGGCAAATGTAAAACCAAGGTTGGGCCTTGCTGGAGGAGTTTTATTCAAAGCAAACTGTCAAGGGGGTCCCATAAATCACCCAACCGCGTAAGGAACGCAAAGTCAAGGAACGTAACACCGGTATGACGGAAACTAGGGCGGCAAGAGTGGAACAAAACACCAGGCATAAGGCCAAGCACTACTAGGGAAAAGCCAAGCAGCAGCGCGGGTTTTTGGCCTATTAGTAGCGCGGGGGTTGGCGCTACTAATAAGGCGCTACAGCTAACGCATAGTAGTAGCGCGGGCGCACCCGCGCTACTACTACGTCCGTTAGTAGTAGCGTGGGTAAAAACCCGCGCTACTACTAATCTCTAATCTCTGATTTTTTTTTGAATTTTTTTGAGAAAAAAATTCATTTTTTCCCTAATTTTCAAATTTCTGAATTATTTTAACCTCAAATCTCTAATCACCCCTCATCGCTGCTCAATTTAATCTATAATCACCCCTCATCATTCCAAATCATCTAACTTCCCGGACGGTCACCCATCCTCTCACTACTCTAGCCTAAGCACGCTTAACTTCCGGGTTCTATTCTCCCTCGTTTCCAAGTCTACACTTGTTGTTTTCCTGACAATAGTAAGATGTCAATCCTATTAACCTCAGGAATTTAGCTTGAGCATGAAGTCACACATTTCACTGTTTGAGTTCGAAACTATTGTTCTAAAAAATTAGTAACACTAATATTTCTTGAATAATTAGTTTGACCATTGTTTGACAACAGTTTGACCATAGTTTGACCACAGTTTGACCACAGTTTGACCATAGTTTGACCAGATTTTACCAAAATTCAAAAAAATGAAATAATTATTTAGTAACACTAATATTCTTGAATAATTAGTTTGACCATAGTTTGACCAGATTTAACAAAAATAAAAAATTGATCAAATTTTTTGGCCTCCAGATCTTTAAAGCCCCCTAACTTTTCGAGTAGATGATTTTTCATATAAAAAACTTTTTCATCCGAGTTAGTATGCAAAAGTTATGCCCATTTTACTAAATTCTAGAGAGATTTTGCAAATAAAGTCGAAATTCACATTTGCAAATTTTCCCAACAACTAGACCACATATCACATGGGAAACTTATTTTCTTTTATTTTTTTGACATTTTCATCATTTTCTTTTATTTTTTTGAAAACTGAAAAGGTGATCCACAGGGGGGGGTAGAGTTTGAAAAATCAGAGATTAGAGATTAGTAGTAGCGCGGGTTTTTACCCCTCGCTACTACTATGGCATGTCCCCAAGTTGCACGGTTGAGACCGATTAGTAGTAGCGAGGGGTAAAAACCCGCGCTACTACTATGGCATGGTCCAGGGGCACGGTAGAGACCACTTAGTTGTAGCGAGGGGTAAAAACCAACGCTACTGCTATCAACTTAGTAGTAGCGAGGGTTAAAAACCCGCGCTACTACTATGGCATGTCCCGGGGGCACGGTAGAGACCGCTTAGTAGTAGCGAGGGTTAAAAACTCGTGCTACTGCTATCAACTTAGTAGTAGCGAGGTTTAAAAACCTGCGCTACTAGTAAGTAGCAGTAGCGATGGTTTTTAACCCTCACTATTAGTAACTTTCTGTGTATAAGCTTTTCCCTAGTAGTGAAGCCTTCCACCCTTTACCAAGTATATAGGTGCATTAATTAAATAAGAGATATAGTGATATCTGTAGGACCTTGAAGTATGTCTAGAGGGGGGTGATTAGACTACTTGACCAATTAAAAACTTAACCTTTTCCCAATTTTAGACTTTGGCAGGTTTTAGCTATCTTTGGACAAGTCAAGCAATCATCACATAATTCAAGCAAGCATGCAAAGAGTATATGAGTAGCGGAAATTAAAGCATGCAACTTGCAAGAATGTAAAGGGAAGAGTTTGGAGGATTCAAACGCAATTGGAGACACAGATGTTTTTGTCGTGGTTCTGATAGGTGGTGCTATTGTACATCCACGTTGATGGAGACTTCAACCCACGAAGGGTAACGGTTGCGCGAGTCCACGGAGGGCTCCACCCACGAAGGGTCCACGAAGAAGCAACCTTGTCTATCCCACCATGGCCATCGCCCACGAAGGACTTGCCTCACTAGCGGTAGATCTTCATGAAGTAGGCGATCTCCTTGCCCTTACAAACTCCTTGGTTCAACTCCACAATCTTGTCGGAGGCTCCCAAGTGACACCTAGCCAATCTAGGAGACACCACTCTCCAAGAAGTAACAAATGGTGCATTGATGATGAACTCCTTGCTCTTGTGCTTCAAATGATAGTCTCCCCAACACTCAACTCTCTCTCATGGGATTTGGATCTGGTGGAAAGAAGATTTGAGTGGAAAGCAACTTGGGGAAGGCTAGAGATCAAGATTCATATGATAGGAATGGAATATCTTGGCCTCAACACATGAGTAGGTGGCTCTCTCTCAGAAATGGTAAGTTGGAAGTGTAGGTTTGTTCTGATGGCTCTCTCCACGAATGAAGAGGAGGTGGAGGGGTATATATAGCCTCCACACAAAATCTAATCGTTACACACAATTTACCAAACTCGGTGGGACCGAATCAACAAACTCGATCAGACCGATTTAGCAAATCTAGTGACCGTTAGGATTTTCGGTGGGACCGACATGCAACTCGGTAGGACCGATATGGTTAGGGTTAGGGCATAACGTAATCTCGGTGAGAACGATTACACAAACTCGGTGAGACTGATTTTGGTAATAAGCTTTCCAAAGAGTTGGTCAGGTAAACTCGGTGGGACCGATTCTCTCATTTCGGTGAGACCGAAATGTTACGAAAGGGAAACTGGGAGTTTACATTGCAATCTCGGTGGGACCGATCGCTCACTTCGGTTAGACTGAAACGTTACAAAGGGAAACAGAGAGATTACAATCCCATCTCAGTGAGACTGAGATCCCTATCGCTAAGACCGATTTGCCTAGGGTTTGTGGAAGTGGCTATGACATTTGAACTCGGTGGTGCCGGATAGAAAGAATCGATGGGACCGATTTTGACTTTGGGTTTAGGTCATATGTGGATGTGAGAAAGTAGTTGAGGGTTTTTGGAGCATATCACTAAGCACTTGAAGCAAGAGGCTCATTAAGCAACAACTCATCCCTCCTTGATAGTATTGGCTTTTCCTATAGACTCAATGTGATCTTGGATCACTAAAATGTAAAATGAAGAGTCTTGAGCTTTTGAGCTTGAGCCAATCCTTTGTCCTTAGTATTTTGAGGGATCCACTTTCATCATCCATGCCATGCCATTCATTGAGCTTTCCTGAAATATTTGTCTTGGAATAGCATTAGCTCAATGAGCTACATGTTGTTATGAATTACCAAAACCACCTAGGGATAGTTGCACTTTCAATCTCCCCTTTTTGGTAATTGATGACAACATATAGATCAAAGCTTCGACAAATGATAATAAGATTGAAAAACATCGTCGCTTTGAGAAGTATGTGATAAGCAAGAGCTCCCCTAAATTTGTGCATAGTTTGAGAATTGCTTTGGACTGCAAATGCACAAGGAATAAGGCTCATGGGTTACTCTTCCATGTCACATACATCTTGGTGGAGCGCTCAAAATAATAAAGATTGAATACATGCACTCATCACCAAGCAAAGTGAATGATCATATAAGGATAGGTAAGATAATATCATCTAACAAGCATAAGTGTAGCTTATGATCAAACACATGATCATCAATGTCTCACAGGTAATAGCATAGTATCTCAACCAATCAAAAGCAAACAAAGTTTAACCACCAAAGCAAGAGAGAATAAAAAACAACACTCTCTCTCTCGAAGCCTATGATCTATACATTTTTCTCCCCCTTTGGCAACAAGTTACCAAAAAGTTCACAGAAAAAGCATAGTGCTAGATCGACTCTCAGGCTTGATCTTCAGGTGGTGGTGTAGAGATGGCTCCTTGGACGAAGGCTTCAGTTGATGTGGATGGAGCTGGAGGAGTTGGTGCTGGAGCTGGTTGCACTGGAGCTGTAGGAGCTGTAGCTGGTGCAAATGATGTGGCTCTGGTGTCTGTCACAGGCACTGCAGCTGATCTCTGAGCTCTAGGCACTCTGGCAAATGCATCAGTGGTTGTCTTGCCCTTCCTCTCCTGCATGTCATCCTGGAGCTGCTCCACAACTGACTGAATCTCATTTACTTTGACATCTAGATCATAGAATTTTTGTTCCATGATTCTTTCCAGGCTCTCCTGGTTTTGAGTTAGGGTGGCCAACCCCTTCTCAATCCTCAGTGTTGATGCTATCAAGTAACCAAGCTGCTCCTGTTTGTTCTTCAAAAAGTACTCAGATGCCTCCTCTTGAGTTGGCATCTTGGCAACCTTCTCTTTCTTTGCTTTCTCCTTCTTCTCTTGAGCTTGCACTGATGATGGTTCATTCTCATTCATCACAACTTGATTGTCCTCAAAGTCTGGATAGATAGCAAAATGTTCTTTGTCCAGCAAGTATGTGCCTGTGCCCATCTTTGAGTTAATCAACTCCTAAATCTGTGGGGCATACCCACAACTTCTCTTCTGTCTGCTGTTGTCCTCTTAATTGTCTCAACAATGAGGCTCATGACCTTGAATTTTTGTGGCACATCAAACAAGTGCAGCAAGTTGATAGCATGCCCTCTAATCATGTTGTGGTCACCTGACTTGGGCAATAAAGTGTGCCTTAGGATCCAGTTGATTGTTGGCAGCCCTAATAGAAGAAAATGAACTGACCCAAACTTATGTGTCTCAACTGCAGCATCTGGGATTTCCTTGTACATATGAGCCATGGTATTGTGATCCATCTTCTTCTTGGCATAGACATCCAAGTCATCTTCACTCTCCTTTGGGGCATTGATCAGATTGGCCCATTCCTCTATTGTTGACTGGTACCTTGTACCTTCAGACATCCAAACTATCCTGCCATCTGGATAGAAGTGTGCCGTGGAGTAGAATTGCATAATGAGCTCATCATTCCACTTTGTGAGCTTCTGCCCAACAAAGTCTGCAACTCCACAAGCAATGGAACTGTCTTGCACTCCAGGATAGTGTTCTTCATTCTCCTTCATGTAGGTCCAGTCGACCCACCTCATATCACACACTATAGGCTTCTTGTCCAACAGCACTGTCTCATAGAAATCCTGATGTTCCTTAGTGTGGAACCTGTAATCAACAGCAGTCCTTCTTCTGATAGATCTGTCTCATATGGATCTGACAACCTCCACGGTCTGAGTCCTGCATCCTTTCTTAACTTCATGTTCTCAGCCACAGGATGAGCATCATTGTGGTCTGGAATCTTGGGCTTTAGCTTCCTCAGGACTTGTCCTTCATCATCTTCCTCATCAGCAAATTCAGGCACTTGGGCCTTGTTCTTCTCAGCAGCTGGAATACTCCTGGTATTCCTCTTTGGTGCAAGCTTGGGCTTGGGGGCAGCTTTGGGTGCTTCCTTGGGCTTCGATGTTGCAGCCCCTGACTTTATAGCATCACCCATCAGCTTTTGTGCCTTGGGTGCTGGTGCAGCAACCTCTTCTTCCTCTTCTTCAGAGTCTCTCCTCATAGAGGGGTTGCCAAGAACCTTGGCAGTAGTGGTTCTGACTCTCTTTTTCTTCTTATCTTGACCAGCAGCTTCATCTTCTGACTCAATGGTAAACTTCATAGTTTCTCCAGTGGGAACTTTCTTGGGTTTGGAAGTTGTAACTGTTCTAGCAGGTGCCTCTTTGGGATCAGGTTTTTCAGGTACTTGAGTTGATCCTATGACCTTCAGCATAGGTGTCCTCTTGGCAGGGACCTTCCTATTGAGTCCAGGCTTTGTGTTCTTTGCTGAGGCGTACTCCTTTTTGAGCACTACCTTCTTGGAGGTAGCCTCATCTTCTTCTGCCATATAATCCTCATCCTCAGATTCTGAGGTTCTCTTTTTCCTTGTTCTGGTGGCAGCTTTAGGAAAATTGCTTGGGGTGCTCCTGCTGCCATCATCTGAAGTGCTAGAGGGACTAGTGCCCTCACTCATGTGATTGTGCTCTTCTGACTTGTTCTGACTATCACTTTGGTCTGACATGCTGCAAACTCTGACTGCTGACCTTGTGAATAGTTATAGATGAGATAGAGTGGATGAGCATCACAAAATGCAGAAATTTTTGCAAAAGAATGATTCAAAAACTCAGTTTTAGTTTTCCACAGAAAGCATTTCGGATCAACCGATTTTCAAACTCGGTGATACCGAAGCAGTGTTGGAACCTAAACTGGTGAACTCGGTCGGACCGAGTCACAGTTCGGTGGCACCGAGACTGCTAGGGTTTCACAAAGTTCTAAAATCGGTCACACCGATTAGCAATTCCCGGTCAGACCAAGAGTTACTAGTGCAATGGCGATAGCCAAACCGGTGGGACCGAGTTTTTCAACTCTGTGGGTCCGAGATGGTTTCGGTGGAAACCTAACCCTAAATTTTCAAATTGCATCTATTCTAAGGATTGTATTGACTGGATACGAGTGTTTCAATCATGGCAAGAATCATAATGAACACAATGTGCTAGGAATCGGACAAGGATAGCATTGTGATCGAGTCCATACTCTAGCTTGGCGATGAACTCGCTACGGCGGCAACGGCGGGGGTGAATTCTGTTGACGGCGGTGGAGACCAGCGACAGGAGGCGGCTGGCGACGAGGAGACGATCCGGAGACCTGGTAGGCAGAGCGAGCTATGCGCGGGTGAAGAGATTCGGAGAAAGTTTTCCAAATTTTGCCCGTGACTATATATAGCCCGACCCTGTCGGTGTGACCGAGTGGAACAACTCGGTGGCACCGAGATGCATAACTGTATACAGTTACAGCAACTCAGTGTGACCGAAAAGTTCAAATCGGTTGCACCGAGATTGAAAACCTAGATTGACTAAGTGATTTCGGTAGGACCGAAATGGAGGAATCGGTCAGACCAGGAATCACAAAGAAGTTTTGGAAGTTTAAGTCTATGATGAATCGGGGACTCCGAGTGCTCCTCACACAGAGTGGTTCGAATCTGACTTGATCAAATTTTGTGATGTAGCATGAATAGAGTTTGAGACGAGAAAAGCATAGATAGCTAGAGAAGGTTCTTAGGCATTCTTGTCCATCCACTTGGCAAAAAGGAAAAAGAAGCCAATCAATCAAAGCAACAAGTGGATGTCCTCGAATGAGTAAAATATGCAACCAACATGCTCACACAATAAAATGGCAAATGAAATATGTGGCAAAGCATGCACAACCAATTCTAGCATCTATCAAACAATTGGTGATGACTAGGTCATCTATATATGAGTATATTGACTTAGGAGTCAAATGAGAACATTTGATCATAGGTCATACTCATTGTTTAAGCTCAAGTGGGGTTACCACTTTTACATAATGCATTGATGTGTTCACACCATTAGAGTTGCTTTGACTCAATTCTTAGAGTTAAGCTCCCCCTAGATGTGAGATCCCCCTTTAGAGGGATGAACTAACCTTGGCTTTTGTCGATGATGAATTCATGTAGGTGTTGAAGATGTGGATGCTCAATGTTGATGTAGATCATTTGGAGCAATCCTTTGGAGTGAGTTGCACTTTCAACATACCTACATGGGTTAGTCCCACAAGGAACAAACAAGAATGTCCATAGACATAGAGTGATGCTCACACAAGATGATGTCCATGAAATCATTAGGTTACCTTGTCCCTTGCCTTACCAACAAGAGGATTTGTGACCCCTTGAACTAGTGCAAGATGTGGAAGTTGATTGCACTTATCCTTGCCATAATGATATGAGTGAAGAATGTTGGCAGAGTCACCCTCAAGAACTCTCTAGTTCTTCTTCTTCGGGATCCACATCATCTTGATGGGAATCCTTGGAGTTGTAGTTGTACTTGATGAAGTAGAACTTGACGTAGTCTTGGGAACCCACTTGACCAAGGCCTTAGGTGCTTCTTCAAATGCATCAATCTCCTCCTGAAGCTTGTCCTTGCCTTTGTTCTTGTGGTCTTGTGGTGGAAGATCATCTTGTGCTTATGTTCCCTTGAAGGTAGTAGGATCATACTTCTCTTGTTGAGAAACAAAATTCGTCTTGGGTTATTGATCTTCTTCCCACTCAACTCCATTGGCATTGAACTTTCGTTCAAAACCAACACCTTGATTCTTTCGGTGCCTTCCTTGCTTGCGTACAATTTCCTCGAATTGCTTACTCCCGGCAAGGCTCTTGTATACATATTTTTCTATAATTCCCTTCAATAAGCTATTTTCTTGCTCAAGTGTAACTTGGCTAAGAGAATCATTAGTGGAATCAATAGAACTACTAGAAGCAACAATATTGGATTTGGCATTATTATTGTTACTACTGGAGGAAGGATCTTTCTTGTACTTGTTACTAGACTTGACTTGAGGCATGTAAGTAGATAAGAGTAAACGCTTGGCAATGTAAGAAGAACTTTTCTTACGGAGATCATCATTGATTGCCTTTAAGAACTCATGCACTTGCTCAAGATTGAGCTTTTCAAAGCGTAACTTCTCATGAGCCCTTAAAAGTTCTCGATGATCTTCGAAGATAGTTTCATGAGCTAACTTAAGAGTGTTTAGTTCTTTAGTTAGAAGCTCAATCTTCTCCTTATCATTGTCATTCATTTTATCTTGATTAGCATGATTAATTGACGTTTCATCATAGTATTCATCACTAGAGTTGTCAACAAGTAAATCATCATCACCTAGCAAGTCATCTTCATCACTATTGAAATCAACATACTCGAGATGTGTTACCTTAGGACCTTTGGCCATGAAGCATCTTCCAATTCCTTCATTTGGTGAGTCAAATATGTCATAGGAGTTGGTTGACACAAGTGCTATACCGGCAACACCTTCATCTTGAGTATATTCGGAGTCGGAGTGATAGCTTCTCTCGGAGTGATTGTCGGAGTCGGAGTCGGATATCCATTCACCAACATGAGCTTGATGTCTTCGTTTTGTGTAGCTCCTTGATGACTTGTCCTTCCTTTCCGAATCCTTGCTTCTCCGTGAGGGTCTTCGTTCATAACGGTCATCTCTACTCCTCCTCTCTCTTGGTGGTGATTCTTCTCTTTTGCTTCTTATTTTTGGAGAATCTTCTCTTCTTTTGTAGGGTGTCGTACACTCATTGAAGCAAGAGGCTCATTAAGAAACACCTCATCCCTCCTTGATAGTATTGGCTTTTCCTATAGACTCAATGTGATCTTGGATCACTAAAATGTAAAATGAAGAGTCTTGAGCTTTTGAGCTTGAGCCAATCCTTTGTCCTTAGTATTTTGAGGGATCCACTTTCATCATCCATGCCATGCCATTCATTGAGCTTTCCTGAAATATTTGTCTTGGAATAGCATTAGCTCAATGAGCTATATGTTGTTATGAATTACCAAAACCACCTAGGGATAGTTGCACTTTCAATATCCCAACATAATCATGTCCATCATGGAGCAATCTTCAACTTCACCTGCAACTAACAATGATATAAGAGGGGCTGAGCAAAGCGGTAACATAGCCAAGCAACGGTTTGCTAGGAAGGGTGAAAAGGTTAGAGACTGAGATGGCAGTTTGGGAGGCTTGGTAAACAAGTAATAGGTAGCGCAGCATAGCGATAGAATGAAGCAACTGGCATAGCAATGATAGTAGTGAGATCCAGGGTAGCGGTCATCTTGCCTGAAATCCTTCTTGGAAGAAGAACGAGTCCATGAAGAAGATGAAGCCATGAAGACGAACCAAGCATAGACGAACGAATCCTCACAATCGCAATGAAACAGGAACTAACGAGAAGGAGCATAACCGGAAAGAAGCAAAAAATAAGGTAAACACACAACACATAGACATGGCATGATGCTCAACCAAGTATGATGCATGACAAAGGCTATATGATGCTGCTCAAGGCAAGAGATGATGCATGCAAGAGCAACATATCAAAGCAAGTTTAAATGAGGTCGGAAACAACATATAACAAATCCGGTAAGTCCTCATATGCAAATTTCGAAATTGGTCCAGATCTGAATAAACCTTATGTTCAAGTTTTTAAACATCAAGTTAAGATGCACCAAGATGATCTACACGAAATTCTAGTCAAGTTACATATAAAGTTCATTTAGTTCGGAGCTACGGCCTAGAAGATATGAGCAAAACAAGTTAACCATGGCATTGATGCAAAAGGCATACAGACATCAAGCAAACACATTCAAAACATGAATGCAACAAGGTAACATGAAGCTACATGTAAAACTAAGCAAGTTTCATATAGAGCACACGGAGCAACAGTTCAACACATACACTCTGTACAAGTTTAAAGGACAAACTGTCCAAAACAGCAACTAGGCAACTTGCAAGCATCAAAACAACATGCTACAGCACCTCAACATGCAGACAATTGGCATGGACGTGATTTACAGATGAAGCATAACAAAACATGAACACTGAGCTATCTCCAGAAAACACTATAACATGCTCAAAATGACATGGCAACATTGCAAATAATAACAGTTTCACAGACTTGGCAGAAATCACTGGACATGGCAGAAATAAAATCAGGTTGCAATGTTTAGAGCTAGCAAACTACAAGTTACAGCAAGCTATCATGGCAAATTTAAGCATGGCATGCTATTACTAAAAGCACTTAACAACACTTCCTTACTGAACTTATTCCAAAGATCAACAGAAAACATGGTAGCATCCATGTAAACATGGCAAGTGATATGATAGATTACAGACTAAAAATAACAGTACATGGCAGAAACAACGATAAGTAGGCATGTGGGTGAGCTTGTACCACTCACCACAGAGCCTTAAATGTCATGAAAAGGTGACCAACAGTAAAAAGACACATTTATGGAGCTAAGCATGGCAATAACATAGTCATAGGATGCATGGATCACTAGCAAAACTCATGGCAAAACTGAACTTCATGTGAACAGGCTAACAGCAACATTATTTAGCAAGTTTGGAGCATGATATCAACAATATACAGCAGGCTATAAATGTAAACAAGGGCATGTATGGATAGAGCATAATATGTGTAACAAAACATCCTTAGTGAACATCTCCAGATTATGCATATAATGGACGGTAGCATCAATTAAAACATAGCAACATGATATAGCAGTTTCAGCCTAGCAAAACAGTAACAACAAGTACCCTACTTCACGAGCTTGATGCACTCACTACAAGACTCACAAAAATACATGGATTGCACCACTGTAAAGAAGGCATGAATATTCTCCTAAAAAATGTAGACATCATCCTCAAAACATGCACACAGAATGCAACGAAAATGACAAAACAGCAAGTTATAACAGTCTCAGCAGGTTAACATCATATAGCACTCTTGCAACGATGATTAGGGCATCAATCTGAACTCAAACAAGCACGTCACAATGGAACAAAATGAATAGCATCTCACAGTGAACATTTTGTTATATCATACATGCAAAATGGAGCTACGAGCAGAAAGTTATGATGCAATGAACATGGCATGATAAAGTTTTAGATCCGGGGACTTGGTAGAAAATCACCTCCCGAAACAGATCTAGGGTTCAGGGCACGTGGACCGAGGTTCGCCCGGGTTGCTCGCCGGACTTGGAGGAGAGGTGGCCGACGTCGATCGGGGGGCTCGCCGGAGCGCGGGGAAAACCGGAACTGGCCGGACCTCGCCGAATCCGGCGCCGATGGAGGCGGCGACAAGGCTGGGCGGCGCAGGGAGGCGCACGCCAGCGGGCGATGGGGCATTGCAACGGAGGCGGCTGCCGGTGGGGAGAGGCGGCGTGGCAGGGTGGCGGTCGGCAGAGAACGGGCGCGGGGAGGCGCGGGCCTGGAGGCGGGCGGCGCGACGCCATGGGGCGGCGGGGAAGGCGCGGTCGGCGCTGACGAGTTGCTCGCCGGCGGCGGCCAGGGATGAAGGCAGCGAGCGGCGGTGAGATGCCGGCGAGGCAGACGAGGCGCGGGCCTCGCGGGCGGCGGCGCGGGGCTCGGGCCCGGGCGGCCCCCCAGATGGGCTTCGCCGGGCCGCGGCAGCGGGGTAGACGCGCTGGACGCGTGGCGAGGTGGGATTGGATGGGGTGGCGGCGCTGGACATACCCGGCGTGGGACGGATGTGTCCGGCGGCGCGAGGAGGAGGAAGCTAGGGTTTGCACCGCAAAAAAATGGGGGGAAAGGCATATATTTATAGGTAGAGGGAGCTAGGAAACTCCAAATGAGGAGCGGTTTTCGTCCACACGATCGTGATCGAATGCTGGAGATCATGGAGGGGAGTTAGATGGGCTAGGTGGGCTGTGTGAAGGGGTTCTAGGCTGCAAGGGAAAAGGGGTTTCGGTTAACTCAGTTAACCGTTGGGGCATCAAACGGCCTCCAAATGGAACGAAATTTGATGGACGGTCTACCGGTGATATACCAAGGCCACTCGACAAATCTCGGCCCCTTCCGAGAATGTTTTTCGGTGGCTCACGAAACAAGGACTGGGAGGGCGACGGGCGCGTGCAAGTGTGGTTGGGCTCAGAACGGACAACGGAGAGAACTAGGAGGACCCGCACGGATGCAAGTTTTAAAAAACATGCAAATGAAATGCAGATGATGACATGGCAAAATGCAACACACAAGCAAATGACATGGAAATGGCGGTGAATAACTGGAAGACACCTGGCGCATCGAATTCGGGGCATTACACTACCGAATTGACAAACTCAGTGATACCAAAGCAACACCTGGAACCTAAACTAGTGAACTCAGTTGGGCCGAGTCACAGTTTGTTTGCACCGAGATTGCTACGGTTTCACAGAATCCTGAACTCGGTCACACCGATTTGCATGTTTCGGTCAGACCAAAAAGTGTTGGAAATATGCCCTAGAGGCAATAATAAAAGGATTATTATTATATTTCCTTGTTCATGATAATTGTCTTTTATTCATGCTATAATTGTATTATCCGGAAATTGTAATACACGTGTGAATACATAGACCACAACATGTCCCTAGTGAGCCTCTAGTTGACTAGCTTGTTAATCAACAGATAGTCATGGTTTCCTGACTATGGACATTGGATGTCATTGATAACGAGATCACATCATTAGGAGAATGATGTGATGGACAAGACCCAATCCTATGCATAGCACAAGATCATGTAGTTCGTTTGCTAGAGCTTTTCCAATGTCAAGTATCTTTTCCTTAGACCATGAGATCATGTAACTCCCGGATACCATAGGAGTGCTTTGGGTGTACCAAACGTCACAACGTAACTAGGTGACTATAAAGGTATACTGCGGGTATCTCTGAAAGTGTTTGTTGGGTTGACATGGATCGAGACTCGGATTTGTCACTCCGTATGACGGAGAGGTATCTCTGGTCCCACTCGGTAATGCATCATCATAATGAGCTCAAAGTGACCAAGTGTCTGGCCCCGGGATCATGCATTACGGTACGAGTAAAGTGACTTGCCGGTAACGAGATTGAACGAGGTATTGGGATACCGACGATCGAATCTCGGGCAAGTAACATACCGATTGACAAAGGGAATTGTATACGGGGTTGCTTGAATCCTCGACATCGTGGTTCATCCGATGAGATCATCGAGGAGCATGTGGGAGCCAACATGGGTATCTAGATCCCGCTGTTTGTTATTGACCGGAGAGCCGTCTTGGTCATGTCTACGTATCTCGCGAACCCGTAGGGTCTACACACTTAAGGTTCGGTGATGCTAGGGTTGTAGAGATATTAGTATGCAGCAAACCGAAAGTTTTTCGGAATCTCAAATGAGATCCCGGACGTCACGAGGAGTTCCGGAATGGTCCGGAGTTAAAGAATTATATATGGGAAGTCGAGTTTCAGCCATCGAGAAAGTTTCGGGGGTCACCGGTATTGTACCGGGACCACCGAAAGGGTCCCGGGGGTCGACCGGGTGGGGCCACCTATCCCGGAGGGCCCCGTGGGCTGAAGTGGGGAGGGGAACCAGCCCCTGGTGGGCTGGTGCGCCCCCCCTTGGGCCCCCCCTGCGCCTAGGGTTGGAAACCCTAGGGTGGGGGGGTGCCTCCACTTGCCTTGGGGGGCAAGCCACCCCCTTGGCCGCCGCCCCCTGGAGATGGGATCTCCTAGGGCCGGCGCCCCCCTGGGGTCCCTATATAAAGAGGGGGAGGGAGGGCAGCCGCACCCTTGCTCTTGGCGCCTCCCTTCCCCCTTGCTACACCTCTCCCTCCCGCAGACGCTTGGCGAAGCCCTGCCGGGATCCCTGCTGCATCCACCACCACGTCGTCGTGCTGCTGGATCTTCATCAACCTCTCCTTCCCCCTTGCTGGATCAAGAAGGAGGATACATCACGCTGACCGTACGTGTGTTGAACGCGGAGGTGCCGTCCTTTCGATGCTAGGATCTCCGGTGATTTGGATCACGACGAGTACGACTCCCTCAACCCCGTTCTCTTGAACGCTTCAGCTCGCGATCTACAAGGGTATGTAGATGCACTCCCCTCTCTCGTTGCTAGATGAACTCATAGATTGATCTTGGTGAACATAGGAATTTTTTTATTTTGTGCAACGTTCCCCAACAGTGGCATCATGAGCTAGATCTATGCGTAGTTCTCTTTGCACGAGTAGAACACAAATCTATTGTGGGCGTAGATGTTGTCAACTTTCTTGCCACTACTAGTCTTATTTTGCTTCAGCGGTATTGTGGGATGAAGCGGCCCGGATCAACCTTACACGTACGCTTACGTGAGACAGGTTCCACCGACTGACATGCACTAGTTGCATAAGGTGGCTAGCGGGTGTCTGTCTCTCCCACTTTAGTTGGAGCAGATTCGATGAAAAGGGTCCTTATGAAGGGTAAATAGAAGTTGACAAATCACGTTGTGGCTTTTTCTTAGGTAAGAAAACGTTCTTGCTAGAACCCTATTGCAGCCACATAAAAGATGCAACAACAATTAGAGGACGTAACTTGTTTTTGCAGCAATTGCTTTGTGATGTGGTATGGTCAAAAGTTGTGATGAATGATGAATGATATATTGTGATGTATGGGATCATGTTCTTGTAATAGGAATCATGACTTGCATGTCGATGAGTATGACAACCGGCAGGAGCCATAGGAGTTGTCTTCATTATTGTATGACCTGCGTGTCAATGATTTAACGCCATGTAATTACTTTACTTTATTGCTAAACCGTTAGCTATAGTAGTAGAAGTAATAGTTGGCGAGCAACTTCATGGAGACACGATGATGTAGATCATGATGATGGAGATCATGGTGTCATGCCGGTGACGAAGATGATCATGGAGCCCCGAAGATGGAGATCAAAGGAGCTATATGATATTGGCCATATCATGTCAATACTATTTGATTGCATGTGATGTTTATCATGTTTTTGCATCTTGTTTACTTAGAATGACGGTAGTCAATAAGATGATCCCTCATAATAATTTCAAGAAAGTGTTCCCCCTAACTGTGCGCCGTTGCGACAGTTCATTGTTTCGAAGCACCACGTGATGATCGGGTGTGATAGATTCTAACGTTCACATACAACGGGTGTAAGATAGATTTACATATGCAAAACACTTAGGTTAACTTGACGAGCCTAGCATGTACAGACATGGCCTCGGAACACAAGAGACTGAAAGGTCGAACATGAGTCGTATGAAAGATACGATCAACACGGAGATGTTCACCAATGATGACTAGTCCGTCTCACGTGATGATCGGACATGGCCTAGTCGACTCGGATCATGTAACACTTAGATGACTAGAGGGATGTCTAATCTGAGTGGGAGTTCATTAAATAATTTGATTAGATGAACTTAATTATCATGAACTTAGTCTAAAATCTTTGCAAAAATGTCTTGTAGATCAAATGGCCAACGCTCATGTCAACATGAACTTCAACGCGTTCCTAGAGAAAACCAAGCTGAAAGATGATGGCAACAACTATACGGACTGGGTCCGGAACCTGAGGATCATCCTCATAGCTGCCAAGAAAGCATATGTCCTAGAAGCACCGCTAGATGACCCACCTGCTCTCCCAGCACTGCAAGACGATTTGAACATTTGGCAGACACGTGCTAATGATTACTCCCTCGTTCAGTGCGGCATGCTTTACAGCTTAGAACCGGGGCTCCAAAGCGTTTTGAGCAACACGGAGCATATGAGATGTTCGAGGAGCTGAAATGGTTTTCCAAGCTCACGCCCGGGTCGAGAGATATGAAGTCTCCGACAAGTTCTATAGTTGTAAGATGGAGGAAAATAGTTTTGTCAGTGAGCACATACTCAAAATGTCTGGGTTGCACACCCTCCTGTCCCAGTTGGACATCGACCTCCCGGACGAGGCGGTCATTGACAGAATCCTTCAATCGCTCCCACCGAGCTACAAGAGCTTTGTGATGAACTACAATATGCAGGGGATGGTGAAAACTATTCCTGAAGTATTTTCAATGCTGAAGTCAGCAGAGGTAGAAATCAGAAAGGAACATCAAGTGTTGATAGTGAATAAAACCACCAAGTTCAAGAAAGGCAAGGGTAAAAAGAACTTCAAGAAGGACGGCAAGGATGTTGACGCGCCCGGTAAGCCAATTGCCGGGAAGAAGTCAAAGAATGGACCCAAGCCTGAAACTGAGTGCTTTTATTGCAAAGGGAAGGGTCACTGGAAGCGAAACTGCCCCAAATACTTAGCGGACAAGAAGGCCGGCAACACTAAAGGTATATGTGATATACATGTAATTGATGTGTACCTTACCAGTGCGCGTAGTAGCTCCTGGGTATTTGATACCGGTGTCGTTGCTCATATTTGTAACTCAAAGCAGGAGCTGCGGAATAAGCGGAGACTGGCGAAGGACGAGGTGACGATGCGCGTCGGGAATGGTTCCAAGGTCGATGTGATCGCCGTCGGCACACTACCTCTGTATTTACCTACGGGATTAGTTTTAAACCTCAATAATTGTTATTTAGTGCCAAGTTTGAGCATGAACATTGTATCTGGATCTCATTTAATACGAGATGGCTACTCATTTAAATCCGAGAATAATGGTTGTTCTATTTATATGAGAGATATGTTTTATGGTCATGCCCCGATGGTTAATGGTTTATTCTTAATGAATCTCGAACGTAATGTTACACATATTCATAGTGTGAATACCAAAAGATGTAAAGTTGATAACGATAGTCCCACATACTTGTGGCACTGCCGCCTTAGTCACATTGGTGTCAAGCGCATGAAGAAGCTCCATGCTGATGGACTTTTAGAGTCTCTCGATTATGAATCGTTTGACACATGCGAACCATGCCTCATGGGCAAAATGACCAAGACTCCATTCTCCGGAACAATGGAGCGAGCAACCAACTTATTGGAAATCATACATACCGATGTGTGTGGTCCAATGAGCGTTGAGGCTCGCGGAGGATATCGTTATGTTCTCACTCTCACTGATGACTTGAGTAGATATGGGTATGTCTACTTGATGAAACACAAGTCTGAGACCTTTGAAAAGTTCAAGGAATTTCAAAATGAGGTAGAGAATCAACATGACCGAAAGATAAAGTTCTTATGATCAGATCGTGGAGGAGAATATTTAAGTCACGAATTTGGTACGCACTTAAGGAAATGTGGAATCGTTTCACAACTCATGCCGCCTGGAACACCTCAACGTAACGGTGTGTCCGAACATCGTAATCGCACTCTATTGGATATGGTACGATCTATGATGTCTCTAACCGATTTACCGCTATCATTTTGGGGATACACTCTAGAGACAGCTACATTCACTTTAAATAGGGATCCATCTAAATCCGTTGAGACGACATCGTATGAATTATGGTTTGGGAAGAAACCTAAGCTGTCATTTCTAAAAGTTTGGGGATGCGATGCTTATGTCAAGAAACTTCAACCTGAAAAGCTCGAACCCAAGTCGAAAAAATGCGTCTTCATAGGATACCCTAAGGAAACCATTGGGTATACCTTCTACCTTAGATCCGAAGGCAAGATCTTTGTTGCCAAGAACGGATCCTTTCTGGAAAAAGAGTTTCTCTCGAAAGGAGTAAGTGGGAGGAAAGTAGAACTCGATGAAGTACTACCGCTTGAACCGGAAAGTAGTGCAGCTCAGGAAAATGTTCCTGTGGTGCCTACACCGACTGGAGAGGAAATTAATGATGATGATCAAGGTACTTCGGATCAAGTTGCTACTGAACTTCGTAGGTCCACAAGGACACGTTCCACACCAGAGTGGTATGGCAACCCTGTCCTGGAAATCATGTTGTTAGACAACGGTGAACCTTCGAACTATGAAGAAGCGATGGCGGGCCCAGATTCCAACAAATGGCTTGAAGCCATGCAATCCGAGATAGGATCCATGTATGAAAACGAAGTATGGACTTTGACAGACTTGCCCGATGATCGGCGAGCGATAGAAAACAAATGGATCTTTAAGAAGAAGACGGACGCGGATGGTAATGTTACCATCTATAAAGCTCGACTTGTTGCTAAGGGTTATCGACAAGTTCAAGGGGTTGACTACGATGAGACATTCTCTCCCGTAGCAAAGCTGAAGTCCGTCCGAATCATGTTAGCAATTGCCGCATACTATGATTATGAGATATGGCAGATGGACGTCAAAACGGCATTCCTTAACGGACATCTTAAGGAAGAACTGTATATGATGCAGCCGGAAGGTTTTGTTGATCCTAAGAATGCTAACAAGGTGTGCAAGCTCCAGCGATCCATTTATGGGCTGGTGCAAGCATCTCGGAGTTGGAACATTCGCTTTGATGAGATGATCAAAGCGTTTGGGTTTATGCAGACTTATGGAGAAGCCTGCGTTTACAAGAAAGTGAGTGGGAGCTCTGTAGCATTTCTCATATTATATGTAGATGACATACTTTTGATGGGAAATGATATAGAACTTTTGGACAGCATTAAGGCCTACTTGAATAAGTGTTTTTCAATGAAGGACCTTGGAGAAGCTGCTTACATATTAGGCATCAAGATCTATAGGGATAGATCGAGACGCCTCATAGGTCTTTCACAAAGCACATACCTTGATAAGATATTGAAGAAGTTCAATATGGATCAGTCCAAGAAAGGGTTCTTGCCTATATTGCAAGGTGTGAAATTGAGCTCGGCTTAATGCCCGACCACGGCAGAAGATAAAGAAGAGATGAGTGTCATCCCCTATGCCTCAGCCATAGGATCTATTATGTATGCCATGCTGTGTACCAGACCTGATGTAAACCTTGTCGTAAGTTTGGTAGGAAGGTACCAAAGTAATCCCGGCAAGGAACACTGGACAGCGGTCAAGAATATCCTGAAGTACCTGAAAAGGACAAAGGACATGTTTCTCGTTTATGGAGGTGATGAAGAGCTCGTCGTAAAGGGTTACGTCGATGCTAGCTTCAACACAGATCTGGATGACTCTATACATGTTGAATCATGGAGCAGTAAGCTGGTGCAGTTGCAAGCAGAGCGTCGTGGCGGGATCTACATGTGAAGCGGAGTACATGGTAGCCTCGGAGGCAGCGCATGAAGCAATATGGATGAAGGAGTTCATCACCGACCTAGGAGTCATACCCAATGCGTCGGGGCCGATCACTCTCTTCTGTGACAACACTGGAGCTATTGCCCTTGCCAAGGAGCCCAAGTTTCACAAGAAGACCAGGCACATCAAGCATCGTTTCAACTCCATCCGTGAAAATGTTCAAGATGGAGACATAGATATTTGCAAAGTACATAAGGATCTGAATGTCATAGATCCGTTGACTAAACCTCTTCCGCGAGCAAAACATGATCAACACCAGAACTCTATAGGTGTTCGATTCATCACAATGTAACTAGAGTATTGACTCTAGTGCAAGTGGGAGACTATTGGAAATATGCCCTAGAGGCAATAATAAAAGGTTTATTATTATATTTCCTTGTTCATGATAATTGTCTTTTATTCATGCTATAATTGTATTATCCGGAAATCGTAATACACGTGTGAATACATAGACCACAACATGTCCCTAGTGAGCCTCTAGTTGACTAGCTCGTTAATCAACAGATAGTCATCGTTTCCTGACTATGGACATTGGATGTCATTGATAACGAGATCACATCATTAGGAGAATGATGTGATGGACAAGACCCAATCCTAAGCATAGCACAAGATCGTGTAGTTCGTTTGCTAGAGCTTTTCCAATGTCAAGTATCTTTTCCTTAGACCATGAGATCATGTAACTCCCGGATACCGTAGCAGTGCTTTGGGTGTACCAAACGTTACAACGTAACTGGGTGACTATAAAGGTATACTGCGGGTATCTTCGAAAGTGTCTGTTGGGTTGACACGAATCGAGACTGGGATTTGTCACTCCGTATGACGGAGAGGTATCTTTGGGCCCACTCGGTAATGCATCATCATAATGAGCTCAAAGTGACCAAGTTTCTGGTCCCGGGATCATGCATTATGGTACGAGTAAAGTGACTTGCCGATAACGAGATTGAACGAGGTATTGGGATACCGACGATCGAATCTTGGGCAAGTAACATACCGATTGACAAAGGGAATTGTATATGGGGTTGCTTGAATCCTCGACATCGTGGTTCATCCGATGAGATCATCGAGGAGCATGTGGGAGCCAACATGGGTATCCAGATCCCGCTGTTGGTTATTGACCGGAGAGCCATCTCGGTCATGTCTACGTGTCTCCCGAACCCGTAGGATCTACACACTTAAGGTTCGGTGACGCTAGGGTTGTAGAGATATTAGTATGCAGCAAACCGAAAGTTGTTCGGAGTCCCGGATGAGATCCCGGACATCACGAGGAGTTCTAGAATAGTCCGGAGGTAAAGAATTATATATGGGAAGTCGAGTTTCGGCCATCGGGAAAGTTTTGGGGGTCACCGGTATTGTACCGGGACCACCGGAAGGGTCCCGGGGGTCCACCGGGTGGGGCCACCTATCCCGGAGGGCCCCGTGGGCTGAAGTGGGGAGGGGAACCAGCCCCTGGTGGGCTGGTGCGCCCCCCCTTGGGCCCCTGCCTGCGCCTAGGGTTGGAAACCCTAGGGTGGGGGGCGCCTCCACTTGCCTTGGGGGGCAAGCCACCCCCTTGGCCGCCCCCCCCCCTTGGAGATGGGATCTCCTAGGGCCGGCGCCCCCCTGGGGTCCCTATATAAAGAGGGGGGAGGGAGGGCAGCCGCACCCTTGCTCTTGGCGCCTCCCTTCCCCCTTGCTACACCTCTCCCTCCCGCAGATGCTTGGCGAAGCCTTGCCGGGATCCCTGCTGCATCCACCACCACGTCGTCGTGCTGCTGGATCTTCATCAACCTCTCCTTCCCCCTTGCTAGATCAAGAAGGAGGAGACGTCACGCTGACCGTACGTGTGTTGAACGTGGAGGTGCCATCGTTCGGCGCTAGGATCTCTGGTGATTTGGATCACGACGAGTACGACTCCCTCAACCCCGTTCTCTTGAACGCTTCCGCTCGCGATCTACAAGGGTATGTAGATGCACTCCCCTCTCTCATTGCTAGATGAACTCATAGATTGATCTTGGTGAACGTAGGAAAAAATTTATTTTGTGCAACGTTCCCCAACAAAAAGCGCATGTGCAATGGCCAAAGCCGAATCGGTGAGACCGATTTCTACATTTCGGTCGGTCCGAGATGAGTTCTGCGGAGAGCTAACCCTAAAATTTTCGAATCAATCTAGACCTAAGGAAGATTTAGCTGGATAGATTAATCTCATTCATGGCAAGAATCATGGCATTGTCCTTGTGCTAGGAATCAGAGTGAAAAAGACAGCACAAGGGGTCGAACACATACCCGAGAGCGGCGAGTGTTCGCTATGGCGGCGACGGCGGAGCAGAATCCGTCGACGGCGGCAGAGTCCAACGGTGGGAGGTCGTTGGCAGCAAGGAGACGATCCGAAGACCAGAGGAGGCAGAGCAGGACACGTGTGGGCTGAGAAGTTTTGAAGTAATTTCCAAAATCTCACCCGTGGATATATATATCCCGACCGTGTCGATGTGACCGAGTGGAACAACTTGATGGCACCGAGATTGCAGAATCGCAAGCGGTTGCTGCAACTCGGTGTGACCAAAGTGTTCAAATTGGTTGCACCGAGGTGAAAACCTAGATCAACTTAGTGAACTCGGTTTGACCGAAATGGATTTCTTGGTCAGACCGAAATGCACAAAGAGGTTTTGGAAGTTTAAGTCTATGACAAATCGGGGACTCCAAGTGCTCCTCACACGGAGTGGTTCGAATCTGACTTGATCAAACTTTGTGATGTAGCATGAATAGAGTTTGAGACGAGAAAAGCATAGATAGCTAGAGAAGGTTCTTAGGCATTCTTATCCATCCACTTGGCAAAAGATAAAAGATCCAAACAATCAAAACAACAAGTGGATGTCCTCGAATGAGTAAAATATGCAACTAACATGATCACACAATAAAATGGCAAATGAAATATGTGGCAAAGCATGCACAACCAATTCTAGCATCTATCAAACGATTGGCGATGACTAGGTCATCTATATATGAGTATATTGACTTAGGAGTCAAATGAGAACATTTGATCATAGGTCATACTCATCATTTAACCACAAGTGGGGTTACCACTTTTACATAAAGCATTGTTGTGTTCACACCATTAGAGTTGCTTTAGCTCAATTCTTTATAGTAAATCTCCCCCTAGATGTGAGGTCCCCCCCTAAGAGGGATGAACTTGAAGGAAATATGCCCTAGAGGCAATAATAAAGTTATTATTTATTTCCTTATTTCATGATGAATTTTTATTATTCATGCTAGCATTGTATTAACCAGAAACATAATACATGTGTGAATACATAGACAAACATAGTGTCACTAGTATGCCTCTACTTGACTAGCTCGTTGAATCAAAGATGGTTAAGTTTCCTAGCCATAGACATGAGTTGTCATTTGATTAACGGGATAACATCATTAGAGAATGATGTGATTGACTTGACCCATTTCGTTAGCTTAGCACTTGATCGTTTAGTATGTTGCTATTGCTTTCTTCATGACTTATACATGTTCCTATGACTATAAGATTATGCAACTCCCGTTTACCGAAGTAGCACTTTGTGTGCTACCAAACGTCACAACGTAACTGGGTGATTATAAAGGTGCTCTACAGGTGTCTCTGAAGGTACTTTTTGAGTTGGCGTATTTCGAGATTAGGATTTGTCACTCCGATTGTCGGAGAGGTATCTCTGGGCCCTCTCGGTAATGCACATCACTATAAGCCTTGCAAGCAATGTGAATAATGAGTTAGTTGCGGGATGATGCATTACATAACGAGTAAAGAGACTTGCCGGTAACGAGATTGAACTAGGTATTGCTATACCGATAATCGAATCTCGGACAAGTAGCATACCGATGACAAAGGGAACAACGTATGTTGTTATGCGGTTTGACCAATAAAGATCTTCATAGAATATGTAGGAGCCAATATGAGCATCCAGGTTCCGCTATTGGTTATTGGCCAGAGACGTGTCTCGGTCATGTCTACATAGTTCTCGAACCCGTAGGGTCTGCACGCTTAAAGTTCGATGACGGTTATATTATGAGTTTATGTGTTTTGATGTACCGAAGGTAGTTCAGAGTCCCGGATGTGATCACGGACATGACGAGGAGTCTAGAAATGGTCGAGACATAAAGATTGATATATTGGACGACTATATTTGGACACCGGGATGATTCCGGGTGAGATCGGGATAATACGGGAGCACCGGGAGGTTATCGGGACCCCCCGGGAGGTATATGGGCCTTAATGGGCTTTAGTGAAAAGGAGGGGAAAGGAGCAAGGGAGGGGGCTCCCCCCCCAAGCCCAATCCGAATTGGGAGCGGGGGGCGCCCCCCCCCCCTTTCCTTCCTCCCTCCTTCCTCTTCCTTCCCTCTCCCTCTCCAAATAGGAAAAGGAGGAGTCCTACTCCCGATGGGAGTAGGACTCCCCCCTTGGGCGTGCCTCCTCCTCCTGGCCGGCCCTCTCCTCCCCTCCTTTATATACGGAGGAGGGGGGCACCCCATAGACACAACAATTGATCCCTTGGATCTCTTAGCCGTGTGCGGTGCCCCCCTCCACCATAATCCACCTCGATAATATCGTAGCAGTGCTTAGGCGAAGCCCTGCGTCGGTAGAAAATCATCATTGTCACCATGCCGTCGTGCTGACGGAACTCTCCCTCATAGCTCGGCTGGATCGGAGTTCGAGGGACGTCATCGAGCTGAACGTGTGCTGAACTCGGAGGTGCCGTGCGTTCGGTACTTGATCCGTCGGATCGTGAAGACGTACGACTACATCAACCGCATTGTGCTAACGCTTCTGCTTTCAGTCTACGAGGGTACATGGACACACTCTCCCCTCTCGTTGCTATGCATCACCATGATCTTGCGTGTGCGTAGGAATTTTTTTGAAATTACTACGTTCCCCAACAGTGGCATCCGAGCCAGGTATTATGCGTAGATGTTATATGCACGAGTCGAACACAAGTGAGTTGTGGGCGATACAAGTCATCCTGCTTACTAGCATGTCATACTTTGGTTCGGTGGTATTGTTGGATGAAGCGGCCCGGACCGACATTACGTGTACGCTTACACGAGACTGGTTCTACCGACGTGCTTTGCACACAGGTGGCTGGCGGGTGTTAGTTTCTCCAACTTTAGTTTAACCGAGTGTGGCTATGCCCGGTCCTTGAGAAGGTTAAAACAGCACTAACTTGACGAACTATCGTTGTGGTTTTGATGCGCAGGTAAGAACGGTTCTTGCTCAGCCCGTAGCAGCCACGTAAAACTTGCAACAACAAAGTAGAGGACGTCTAACTTGTTTTTGTAGGGCATGTTGTGATGTGATATGGTCAAGACATGATGCTAAATTTTATTGTATGAGATGATCATGTTTTGTAACCGAGTTATCGGCAACTGGCAGGAGCCATATGGTTGTCACTTTATTGTATGCAATGCAATCGCCCTGTAATAGCTTTACTTTATCACTAAGCGGTAGCGATAGTCGTAGAAGCAATAGTTGGCGAGACGACAACGATGCTACGATGGAGATCAAGGTGTCGCGCCGGTGACAATGGTGATCATGACAATGCTTCGGAGATGGAGATCACAAGCACAAGATGATGATGGCCATATCATATCACTTATATTGATTGCATGTGATGTTTATCTTTTATGCATCATATCTTGCTTTGATTGACGATAGCATTATAAGATGATCTCTCACTAAATTTCAAGATAAAAGTGTTCTCCCTGAGTATGCACCATTGCTAAAGTTCGTCGTGCCCAGACACCACGTGATGATCGGGTGTGATAAGCTCTATGTCCATCTACAACGAGTGCAAGCCAGTTTTGCACACGCAGAATACTCGGGTTAAACTTGACGAGCCTAGCATATGTAGATATGGCCTCAGAACACTGAAACCGAAAGGTCGAGCGTGAATCATATAGTAGATATGATCAACATAGTGATGTTCAGCATTGAAAACTACTCCATTTCACGTGATGATCGGTTATGGTTTAGTTGATTTGGATCACGTGATCACTTAGATGATTAGAGGGATGTCTATCTAAGTGGGTGTAGCGACCAGACCTCAAACAGTCTGATCTCTGTGCTCAGTGTCATCCCTGGATCAGTAATGCTGACACCACACAGTACTTGGAGGATTTATAACAGAGTAGCAATCACACACTTATTACATCAAATGTCTCAAAAGAGAACTTATTGAAATAAATATGGCTTAAGGCCATCTAAAACGATAACAGCGGAAGGCTTGGAAGATAAGCGAGTCCATCAACTCCAACGGCATCACTGAGTATAGAACCACGACCTAAAGGCATCTTACTCGTCGTCTGAAAAGTTTGCAACATGAAACGTTGCAGCCCGAAAACGGGTCAGCACATGGAATATGCTGGCAATGTAACACATAGAGAACAACAATGGAATAAGCTATACTACATGCATATTTGGCTGGTGGTAAAGCTCTATGGTTTCAGTTTTGCATAAAGCCAATTTTTCCCTACTGCAAAGGAATAAATTTATTTAACTATCATGGTGGTTGTGAAACATTGAGAATGGTTGATAGCATTCTCAGTCCCAATTAAAAAGTACTCATTAAAAACCCAACAATATTAATTTAGAAGTAACATGATGAGATTCACATGATATCCAGGTACTAGATACTCAAGATGTCCATAACCGGGGACACGGCTAACCATGATTAGTTTATACACTCTGCAGAGATTTGTGCACTTTTCCCCACATGACTCGATCGCCTCCGCTTGGTTTCTTGCACTACATGGTGTTTGAGAAACGGATGACCGAGACATAGTCTTTCAGAAGCACTTGCACCTTACATAGGGGTAGACCGTACCAACCTACATCCCCTACATCTGCTAGTCCACCCCGTAAGAGTTCCCACAACTTAGTCAACTATGCTAGAGCCTATAATAGCATGTGGCTGCACACGAAAGTTTCTAGTTTGAATAATCTCATGATCCCTTTGAGCCTGGGTGGCGGTCCGAAGAAATACAGGCAAGTCCTGATAGAAACCAGGTGCCTCAATCCACCCAGATGTGTATTTAAGTTGCCACCTTAAATAAACCATTAATTTAACAATCTCACATCTGTCATGGACCTTCACTCACCCAATCCACGTCTACTAGCATAGCCTGGCATAATAAGCAAACGTAGAAGTAACTCCCAAAGGTTTGATAATAAAACAGGTAATAGGTACTACCTCATCTACTTCCCATCCCACAATTTAATTAGATCCTAATCATGCAATGTTTGAGGATAGATCTAATGCATAAAAACTGGGTATGAGAAGAGTATGATCAAAGTGTTACTTGCCTTGCTAATGATCCGCGAGACCTAGAGACTCGAAGTAACAGGCGGCGCACTCCGGGTATTCTATCTCAGACAAACAAACAAGCATACAATAAGTACTCATCTAAAGCACAGGTAAAACTCGAATAAAAGATCTAACCAGAATGTCCAACTTAAGAACTCCGGTTTGCAAAAAGAAACAAATCAAACAAAGCAACGAAAGTCAAACGGCGAAAGAAAACAACATCGTTTTACTAATTTGGATCTAAGTCAAATTTTACAGAAGCAAAAACTTGTTTAAGTAGATTATTCGGAAGGAGGGTTTCGAGACGAAACTCCAGGCGCTTGAATCGCCTGATTCCGATAAACGAGCGAAAAGTTATACTAAAACGAAAATCGGATCAGGAATCGCGATCAGAAAAATCGCGGGTTAAATCCGAGAAAAAGAAAAACGACGAACGGGTTAACGAACGAACGTTCGTTAACTAAACTAATCTGACAAACACGTTCGTTAAAACGAACAAATGAGCGAACACTCGCTAATTCAACTAAACCGAAAATAAAACCGATCTAACGAAAAAAACCGGAATTAAAAAAAGAAAATAAACCGATGGAAAACCGCTTGGTTTTCTAAAAAACGGCACAGAAAACGAGGCGGCGGCGAACCTTGGCAGCGGCGGCGGCGAAGTCGGCGACGGCGGCGGCGAAGTCGACGGGGTCCGGCGACGGCGGCTGGCGGCGGCGGCGGATCTGGCGGCGGCGCGGCTAGGGTTAGGGTTTGGCGGTGTGGGCCGGCGGCGGCAGCGTGGCCTGGCGGCGGCGCGGGCTGGCGGGGTCGGGGCGGCTGGGCCTCGGGCGCCGGGGCGGCGCTATATATAGTGCCCCACGAGCGGAGTCCCGCTCGGGCACGGCCCGTAGGTCGGTTACGCGTTCTTTTAAATAGTTCCGCGTAGAAGAAAAATAAAAAGAAATACTAAACGGACTCCAAAAATCCCGAAATAAATTTTCCCCGGCTTCTAAAATCAAGCCGGACAAGAAGAACATTTATTTGGGGCCTAAATGCAATTTTGTAAAACGCGCATTTTTCCTAAATTCAAATAAAAGGCGAAAAACTCCAAAATAAATCTTATTTGATTTTTTATTAAATCTTCATTATTTCTTTATTTTGGGAAAGTCATTTTATTCCCTCTCTGAAATTTTGGTAGTAGAAATAATTGAAGATAAAATAAATAAAATCAAATGATCCTATTTTCAAAATTTGAGAAAAACTCAAATATGAAAATAACGAAATCCCCAACTCTCTCTGTGGGTCCTTGAGTTGTGTAGAATTTCTAGGATCGAGCCAACAATGCAACAAAAATATGATATGCAATAATGATCTATGTATAACATTCCAAATTGAAAATTTGGGATGTCACAAACCTACCCCCCTTAAGATGAATCTCGCCCTCGAGATTCGGGTTGGCTAGCAAATAGGTGAGGGTGATCCTTGAGTAGATCTTCCTCTCGCTCCCAGGTGGCTTCCTCCTCGGTGTGGTGGCTCCACTGAACTTTGCAAAACTTGATAACCTTACTGCGGGTAACTCTGCTGGCATACTCCAGAATCTTAACTGGTTTCTCTTCATAAGTCAAATCTTCTTTCAACTGAATCGTTTCCAGTGGCACAGTATCTCTCAGTGGTATATCAGCCATCTCTGCGTGACACTTCTTCAACTGTGAAACATGGAACACATTGTGAACTCCTGACAATCCCTCAGGTAATTCCAACTTGTATGCTACTTCTCCCATGCGTTCCAAAACCTTGTATGGCCCCACAAAACGTGGCGCTAACTTTCCTTTAACTCCAAAACGCTTAACTCCTCGAAGTGGAGATACTCGAAGATAAACTCTGTCCCCGACTTCATATTCTGTCCCCTTGCGTTTTGAATCTGCATAGCTCTTCTGCCTTGACTGAGCTACCTTGAGCCTGTCGCGAATCAACTTTACTTTCTGTTCAGACTCCTTAATCAAATCTGGTCCAAACAACTGGCGGTCTCCAACCTCATCCCACAACAACGGGGTTCTGCACCTCCTTCCGTACAAGGCTTCGAAAGGGGCCATCTTCAAACTGGATTGGTAACTATTGTTGTAAGAAAACTCTGCGTATGGCAAGTTGTCATCCCAACTTGATCCATAATCCAAAACACAAGCTCTAAGCATATCCTCCAAAATCTGATTGACTCTCTCGGTCTGTCCATCTGTCTGTGGGTGGAAAGCTATGCTAAACTCCAGCCTGGTTCCCAATGTTTCGTGCAACTGCTTCCAGAACTTTGAGGTGAATTGGGTTCCTCTATCTGATACGATACTCCTCAGAACTCCATGCAAACATACAATCCTCGTCATGTATATCTTAGCCAATTTGGCACTGCTGTAGGTAGTCTTTACTGGGATGAAATGAGCTACCTTCGTCAAACGATCGACTACAACCCAAATTGAGTCATAGCCTGAACGAGTCCTGGGTAATCCCGTGATGAAATCCATGCCTAGTTTATCCCACTTCCATTCGGGTATAGGCAATGGATGTAACAATCCCGCTGGCTTCTGATGTTCTGCCTTCACCCTCTCACATACATCACAAACTGCTACATACTCTGCAATATCCTTCTTCATTCCGGTCCACCAGAAAGTTTCCTTCAAATCCAAATACATCTTTGTATTTCCGGGGTGAATCGAGTATGGTGAATGATGTGCCTCTTGCAGAATCAACTTCCTGATCTCCGGATTATTGGGCACATAAACACGGTCCTCAAACCATAAGGTATCGTGCTCATCCTCACGAAATCCTTTAGCCTTTCCCTTGCTCATTCGTTCCTTAATGGAAGCAACTTCATTATCTGTCTTTTGAGCTTCTCTGATTTTATCCATCAAAGTAGACTGAATCTCCAATGCTGCTACATAGCCTCTCGGAACTATTTCCAAACATAGCTCTCGAAGATCCTCGGCTAACTCCTTGGGTTTTCTCCCGTCATTAGAGTATTGACATGGCTCTTGCGGCTCAACGCGTCTGCTACAACGTTAGCCTTCCCGGGGTGATAATGCAATCTCATATCATAATCCTTAATAAGCTCCAACCAATCTCCTCTGCCTGAGATTTAACTCCTTCTGAGTGAAGATGTACTTCAAACTCTTGTGATCAGTGTACACCTCACAATGATTTCCAATGAGAAAATGTCTCCATGTTTTCAGTGCGTGCACTACGGCTGCTAACTCCAAATCATGAGTAGCATAATTCAACTCATGAGGCTTAAGTTGTCGTGAAGCATATGAAACAACTCTTCCTTCCTGCATAAGCACTTCTCCAAGTCCTCGACGTGAAGCGTCGCAATACACTTCATAATCCTTGGTCTGATCTGGTAGAATAAATACTGGTGAGGTAACCAAACGTTTCTTCAACTCTTGGAAACTAGCCTCACACTCCTCAGTCCAAATGAATTTAGTATCCTTCTTCAGCAATTCGGTCATAGGCTTCGCAATCTTCGAGAAATTCTCAATGAATCTCCGGTAGTATCCTGCGAGTCCGAGGAAACTCCTGATCTCTCCAACTGTTGTTGGTGCTTCCCAGTTAGTCACAGTGACAACTTTAGTGGGGTCTACTGCGATACCTTCTCCGGATATAACATGTCCGAGAAATCCAACTTCCTTCAACCAAAACTCACACTTGCTGAACTTGGCGTATAGCCGATGTTCTCTGAGCTTCTCGAGTACCAAACGCAAGTGTTCCTTATGTTCCTCTTCATTCTTCGAGTACACCAAAATATCATCAATGAACACCACGACAAACTTATCCAAAAACTCCATACACACCTTGTTCATCATGTTCATAAAATAGGCTGGGGCGTTAGTCAGACCAAATGACATAACGGTATACTCATACAACCCGTACCTGGTGGTAAAAGCCATCTTCGGTATATCTTGCTCCTGAATCTTCAACTGATGGTATCCTGATCGCAAATCGATCTTGGAAAACACCTCAGCTCCTTGCAACCGATCAAACAGATCATTGATCATTGGTAGTGGGTACTTGTTCTTGATTGTTACTTCATTCAATCTGCGATAATCAACAACCATTCTTAATGATCCATCCTTCTTCTCCACTAGAAGTACTGGCGATCCCCAAGGCGAAGAACTTGGGTGAATAAAACCTTTATCCAACAACTCCTTAATCTGCTTCTTAATTTCCTCCAAATCTTGGGCTGGCATCCTGTACGGTCTCTTGGATATAGGCCTAGTGCCTGGCAGTAGTTCAATTAAGAACTCAATGTATCTATCCGGTGGCATGCCTGGCAACTCTTCTGGAAATACATCGGGGAAATCCCTTACCACTAGTACTTCCTCCTGCACAACTCCTGATAAGGAATTTACATGTGCTTTTCTCGGCTCATGCCGTGATACATACTTGATTCTTCTTCCTTCAGGGGTGGTAAGCAAAATCGACTTACTGGCGCAATCAATATTCCCTTCATACTTCGATAACCAATCCATGCCTAATATCACACCCAAACCTTGCGATTCCAAAACTATTAGGTCCGAGGGAAATACATGGTGTCCAATCCTTAATGGCAGTCGATCACACCATATACTAGCCGTATACTCTGCTCCGGGTGAGGTTACTAGCATGGGTGACCTAAGTGCTTGGGTCGGTAGTTTATATTTATCCACAAATCCCCTTGATATCTATGAATGCGATGCACCAGTATCGAAAAGAACAACTGCAGTAAATGTCTTAACCAAAAACTTACCTATTACCGTGTCTGGCTGAGCTTCAACCTCCTCCACGGTAACGTGGTTCACTTGCCCCCTGTTGAAAGGGTTCGGCTTCTTTCCTGAGCTTCCATTGCCGTTTCCATTTTGGGCTTCTGGGCAATCATATGCATAATGCCCAGTCTTACGGCACTTATAACAAGTGATATGGCTCAGGTCTGCCTTGGATGGTGTTGACGGGTTGGTGCGGCTTTGTCCATTGCTTCCTCCATTCCCGTTTCCATTCTTTGTGCCATTATGATTGTGCGAGCTGCCTCCTCCGTGAGTATGCTGAAAGTGTCCTCCTGACTTTGGGGCAAAGTGTGGTTTCTGCTAAGCTCCAGAATTGTACTTCCCCTGTGCATACTTCCTCTTACGATTGTCAATCTGCTGCTGCTTCCCCTCAATCATAAGAGCATGATCTACTAACTCCTGGTAGTTATTGAAAGTGGCTACCATCAACTGCATGCTTAGCTCATCATTCAGTCCTTCTAGAAACTTCTCCTGCTTAGCTGCATCCGTAGCAACGTCATGTGGGGCATAACGTGCTAGCTTACTAAAATCATCCACATACTGGCCAACTGTCCGTCCTCCTTGGCGTAAGTTGCGAAACTCACGCTTCTTCATGGCCATAGCTCCTGCTGAAACATGGGCAGTACGAAAAGCTTGCTGAAACTGATTCCATGTGACAGTGTCTACAGGGTAAGTGGCTGTAAAATTATCCCACCATGCTGCTGCGGGTCCGTCAAGTTGATGTGCGGCAAACTTCACCTTTTCTCCATCTGTGCATCCTGCAGTGGTCAACTCCCTCCCTATCTTACGGAGCCAATCATCTGCTACTATCGGTTCGGTGCTACTGGAAAACACCGGCGGATTCAACCTTAAGAAACGTGCCAGATGGTCAATAGGTGGTGGTGGTGGTGGGTTGTTGTTGTTGCCTTGGTTTTGTACCAATGTTTGAATCAAGGTATTCTGCTGCTGAATCAACTGGGTGATCTCTGGCGGAAAACAAACTCGGGATCGCGTCTCGGAGGCATCTGAGGGTTTAAAGGGAGAGTTAAGAATAGAATGAGGTCTAGTGAGATAACACTACCCATATGCACATGAGACAAAACACACAATATCATTCCAATCAATTCAAACAAGGGCATACAACGGTTTAACTATCGTTACAAAAGTGCTTGGACTAAAACTAATTAAATGGTGGAAAATTCTACTACTGCTATGGTGGTCAACTAGAAAAACTGCTCCGATGCAGATTCCATGATATCTACTCCAGCTTCATCAAGGTAGTCGTCATCGCTGTCGTCGGGATCCGAATCGGTGTCGTCGATGATGATATAATTATCTGGACAAGTAGGTTCATCCTCCTCTCCTCTGGGTGCTGATCCTCCCATGAATACTCAAATCTTCTCCTTAAGGTCACTGTTCTGTCTTACTAGAGCGACGATTTCTTCCATATAGTCTTTACGTGTAGCCTTGAGTTCTTCTTCTAGCTCCTTGATCCTGGTCAGCCTTCTGCAGCTCCTCCATATCTGCGCACATCTGATTCTCCTGGCGTCAGATGTGTTGGTTTAGCTCCTGAATATAAGTTGTGATTGATCTATCCTTCCTGGTGGTGATCATCTCCCAATGCTCATCTCGGCGCCCACAAATCTGGTAGATAGTATTCTTGAGATCGTTGTGGTAAACTTCTCCAATTCGTCCCATGGCGATGTGAGCTGCCATGCTTTTTCCTAGGCTCCATGTTGGTACATCAAAGGTAAACTCTATTGGCTCCGTGACTGGTGCATACGTCCTTCCTGGAATGTAGACTTGAATCCTCCAGCGCTCCTCTTCGGGTAAAGTGGCGTTGAAAGTACCGGTGAAGCTTGGTACTCCTATGTTCAAGTATCTAGTGGCTTCCTTCAAGTGATATCCAAAAGGTGAATTTTCATCTGGTTGTGCGAACTTGATCCTTGCATCCGCCATCCTAAAGAATAGAGAAGATGAGGAGTCAGAAATGAGAAGAAAGAGTAGTGATCTAGGGTTTAAGCTTAGTGGCCATGTCCTACAGTCAGCGTGTGCTCTGATACCACCTTTGTAGCGACCAGACCTCAAATAGTCTGATCTCTGTGCTCAATGTCATCCCTGGATCAGTAATGCTGACACCGCACAGTACTTGGAGGATTTATAACAGAGTAGCAATCACACACTTATTACATCGAATGTCTCAAAAGAGAACTTATTGAAATAAATATGGCTTAAGGCCATCTAAAACGATAACAGCAGAAGGCTTCGAAGATAGGCGAGTCCATCAACTCCAACGGCATCACTGAGTATAGAACCACGACCTAAAGGCATCTTACTCGTTGTCTGAAAAGTCTGCAACATGAAACGTTGCAGCCCGAAAACGGGTCAGCATATGGAATATGCTGGCAATGTAACACATAGAGAACAACAATGGAATAAGCTATACTACATGCATATTTGGTTGGTGGTAAAGCTCTATGGTTTCAGTTTTGCATAAAGCCAATTTTTCCCTACTGCAAAGGAATAAATTTATTTAACTATCATGGTGGTTGTGAAACATTGAGAATGGTTGACAGCATTCTCAATCCCAATTAAAAAGTACTCATTAAAAACCCAACAATATTAATTTAGAAGTAACATGATGAGATTCACATGATATCCAGGTACTAGATACTCAAGATGTCCATAACCGGGGACACGGCTAACCATGATTAGTTTATACACTCTGCAGAGGTTTGCGCACTTTTCCCCACATGACTCGACCGCCTCCGCTTGGTTTCTCGCACTACATGGTGTTTGAGAAACGGATGACCGAGACATAGTCTTTCAGAAGCACTTGCACCTTACATAGGGGTAGACCGTACCAACCTACGTCCCCTACATCTGCTAGTCCACCCCGTAAGAGTTCGCACAACTTAGTCAACTATGCTAGAGCCCATAATAGCATGTGGCTGCACACGGAAGTTTCTAGTTTGAATAATCTCATGATCCCTTTGAGCCTGGGTGGCGGTCCGAAGAAATACAGGCAAGTCCTGATAGAAACTAGGTGCCTTAGTCCACCCAGATGTGTATTTAAGTTGCCACCTTAAATAAACCATTAATTTAACAATCTCACATCTATCATGGACCTTCACTCACCCAATCCACGTCTACTAGCATAGCCTGGCATAATAAGCAAACGTAGAAGTAACTCCCAAAGGTTTGATAATAAAACAGCTAATAGGTACTACCTCATCTACTTCCCATCCCACAATTTAATTAGATCCTAATCATGCAATGTTTGAGGATAGATCTAATGCATAAAAACTGGGTATGAGAAGAGTATGATCAAAGTGTTACTTGCCTTGCTGATGATCCGCGAGACCTAGAGACTCGAAGTAACACGCGGCGCACTCCGGGTATTCTATCTCAGACAAACAAACAAGCATACAATAAGTACTCATCTAATGCACAGGTAAAACTCGAATAAAAGATCTAACTAGAATGTCCAACTTAAGAACTCCGGTTTCCAAAAAGAAACAAATCAAACAAAGCAACGAAAGTCAAACGGCTAAAGAAAATAGCTTCGTTTTACTAATATGGATCTAAGTCAAATTTTACAGAAGCAAAAACTTGTGTAAGTAGATTATTCGGAAAGAGGGTTTCGAGACGAAACTCCAGGCGCTTGAATCGCCTGATTCCGATAAACAAGCGAAAAGTTATACTAAAACGAAAATCGAATCTGGAATCGCGATCAGAAAAATCGCAGGTTAAATCCGAGAAAAAGAAAAACGACGAACAGGTTAACGAACGAATGTTCGTTAACTAAACTAATCTGACGAACACGTTCGTTAAAATGAACAAACGAGCGAACGCTCGCTAATTAAACTAAACTGAAAATAAAACCGATCAAACGAAAAAAACCGAAACTAAAAAAACGAAAATAAACCGAAGGAAAACCGCTCGGTTTTCTAAAAAAACGGCACGGAAAACGAGGCAACGGCGAACCTCGGCGGCGGTGGCGGCAAAGTCGACGGGGTCCGGCGATGGCGGCTGGCGGCGGCGGCGGTTGGCGGCGGCGGCGGATCTGGCGGCGGCGCGGCTAGGTTTAGGGTTTGGCGGTGTGGGCTGGCGGCGGCGGCGTGGGCTGGCGGCGGCGCGGGCTGGCGGGGTCGGGGCGGCTGGGCCTCGGGCACCGGGGCGGCGCTATATATAATGCACCCCGAGCGGAGTCCCGCTCGGGCACAGCCCGTAGGTCGGTTACGCATTTTTTTTTAAATAATTCTGCACAGAAGAAAAATAAAAAGAAATACTAAACGGACTCCAAAAATCCCAAAATAAATTTCCCCGGCTTCTAAAATCAAGCCGGACAAGAAGAACATTTATTTGGGGCCTAAATGCAATTTTGTAAAACGCGCATTTTTCCTGAATTCAAATAAGAGGCGAAAAAGTCCAAAATAAATCTTATTTGATTTTTTTATTAAATCTTCATTACTTCTTTATTTTGGGAAAGTCATTTTATTCCCTCTCTGAAATTTTGGTAGTAGAAATAATTGAAGATAAAATAAATAAAATCAAATGATCCTATTTTCAAAATTTGAGAAAAACTCAAATATGAAAATAACGAAATCCCCAACTCTCTCCGTGGGTCCTTGAGTTGTGTAGAATTTCTAGGATCGAGCCAACAATGCAACAAAAATATGATATGCAATAATGATCTATGTATAACATTCCAAATTGAAAATTTGGGATGTTACAGTGGGAGTTCTTAAGTAATATGATTAATTGAACTATAATTTATCATGAACTTAGTCCTGATAGTATTTTGCATATAATGTTGTAGGTCAATAGCTCGTGTTGTTACTTCCCTATGTTTTATATGTGTTCCTAGAGAAAACTAAGTTGAAAGATGATAGTAGCAATAATGCGGACTGGGTCCGTGATATGAGGTTTATCCTCATTGCTGCACAGAAGAATTATGTCCTTGATGCACCGCTAGGTGATAGACCTATTGCAAGAGCAGATGCAGACGTTATGAACGTTTGGCTAGCTCAATATGATGACTACTTGATAGTTTAGTGCACCATGCTTAACGGCTTAGAATCGGGACTTCAAACACGTTTTAAACATCATGGACCATATGAGATGTTCCAGGAGTTGAACTTAATATTTCCAGCAAATACCCGAGTTGAGAGATATGAAGTCTCCAACAAGTTCTATAGCTAAAAGATGGAGGAGAATTTCTCAACTAGTGAGCATGTGCTCAGATTGTCTGGGTACTACAATCGCTTGAATCAAGTGGGAGTTAATCTTCCAGATAAGATAGTGATTGACAGAGTTCTCTAGTCACCACCACCAAGTTACTGGAACTTCATGATGAACTATAGTATGCAAGGGATGACAAAACGTTTCCCGAGCTTTTCATGATGATGAAATTGATGAAGGTAGAAATCAAGAAAGAGCATCAAGTGTTGATGATTAACAAGACCGCTAGTTTCAAGAAATGGGCAAAGGGAAAGAAAGGGAACTTCATGTAGAATGGCAAGAAAGTTTTCACTCCCGTGAAGAAGCCCAAAGCTAGACTAAAGCCTGAAACTGAGTGCTTCTACTGCAAAGGAAATTGTCACTGGAAGCAGAAATGCCCTGAGTATTTGGTGGATAAGAAGGATGGAAAAGTAAACAAGGGTATATTTGATATACAGGTTATTTATGTGTACCTTACAAGTGTTTATAGTAGCCCCTGGGTATTTGATACTTGTTCAGTTGCTAAAAAATAGTAACTCGAAATAGGAGTTACAGAATAAACAGAGACTAGTTGAGGGTGAAGTGATGATGTATGTTGAAAGTGGTTCCAAGATTGATATGATCATCATCGCACACTCCCTATACTTTCGGGATTAGCGTTAAACCTAAATAAATGTTATTTGGCGTTTGCGTTGAGCATGAATATGATTTGATCATGTTTATTGCAATACAGTTATTCATTTAAAGTCATAGAATAATTGTTGTTCTGTTTTACATGAATAAAGCCTTCGATGGTCATACACCCAATGAAAATAGTTTGTTGGATCTTGATCGTAGTGATACACATATTCATAATATTGATGCCAAAATATGCAAAGTTGATAATGATAGTGCAACTTATTTGTGGCACTGCCGTTTGGGTCATATCGGTGTAAAGCGCATGAAGAAACTCCATAAAGATGGATTTTTGGAATCATTTGGTTATGAATCATTTGATGCTTGCGAACCATGACTTTTGGGCAAAATGACTAAAACTCCGTTCTCCGGAACAATGGAGCGAGCTACTGACTTGTTGGAATAATACATAACGATGTATGTGGTCCAATGAGTGTTGATGCTCGTGGCAGGTATCGTTATTTTCTGACCTTCACGGATGATTTGAGCAGATATGAGTATATCTACTTAATGAAGCACAAGTCTGAAACATTTGAAAAGTCCTAAGAATTTCAGAATGAAGTGGAGAATCATCATAACAACAAAATAAAGTTTCTACAGTCTGATCGTAGAAGAGAATATTTGAGTTACGAGTTTGGCCTTCATTTAAAACAATGTGGAATAGTTTCACAGCTCACGCCACATCAAACACCACAGCATAATGGTGTGTCCGAACGTCGTAACCGCACTTTATTGGATATGGTGCGATCTATGATGTATCTTACTAATTTACCACTATCATTTTGGGGTTATGCATTAGAGACAGTTGCATTCACTTTAAATACGGCACCATCAAAATCCATTGAGATGACGCCTTATGAACTATGGTTTGGCAAGAAACCAATGTTGTCATTTCTTAAAGTTTGGGGCTGCGATACTTATGTGAAAAAGTTTCAACCTGATAAGCTCGAACCCAAATCGGAGAAGTGCGTCTTCATAGATTACCCAAAGGAAACTGTTGGGTACACCTTCTATCACAGATCCGAAGGCAAGATATTCCTTGCTAAAATGGATCCTTTCTAGACAAGGAGTTTCTCTCGAAAGAAGTGAGTGGGAGGAAAGTAGAGCTTGATAAGGTAATTGTACCTTCTCCCAAATTGGGAAGTAGTTCATCACAGAAATCAGTTCCAGTGATTCCTACACCAATTAGTGAGGAAGCTAATGATGATCATCATGAAACTTCAGATTAAGTTACTACAGAACTTCATAGGTCTTCCAAAGTACAGTCCGCACCAGAGTGATACGGTAATCCTGTTCTAGAAGTCATGTTACTAGACCATGATGAACCTACAAACTATGAGGAAGCGATGATGAGCCCAGATTCCGTGAAATGGCTTGAAAGCCATGAAATCTGAGATAGGATCCATGTATGAGAACAAAGTGTGGACTTTGGTGGACTTGCCCGATGATCGGCAAGCCATAGAAAATAAATGGATCTTCAAGAGGAAGACGGACGTTGATAGTAGTGTTACTATCTACAAAGCTCGACTTGTCGCAAAAAGGTTTTTCGACAAGTTCAAGGTGTTGACTACAATGAGATTTTCTCAACTGTAGCGATGCTTAAGTCTGTCCGAATCATGTTAGCAATTGCCACATTTTATGAATCTGGCAAATGGATGTCAAAACTGCATTCCTTAATGGATTTCTTAAAAGAAGAGTTGTATATGATACAACAAGAAGGTTTTGTCAATCCTAAAGGTGCTAACAAAGTGTGCAAGCTCCAGCGATCCATCTATGGACTAGTCCAAGCATCTCGGAGTTGGAATATACGCTTTGGTAGTGTGATCAAAGCATATGGTTTTATACAGACTTTTTGAGAAGCCTGTATTTATAAGAAAGTGAGTCGGAGCACTACAGCATTTCTGATAAGTATATGTGAATGACATATTGTTAGTCGGAAATAATGTAGAATTTTTCTGGAAAGCATAAAGGAGTGTTTGAAAGGAGTTTTTCAAAGAAAGACCTCGGTGAAGCTGCTTACACATTGAGCATCAAGATCTATAGAGATAGATCAAGATGCTTGATAAGATTTTTCAATGATTACATACCTTGATAAGATTTTGAAGTATTTCAAAATGGAACAGACAAAGAAGGAGTTCTTGCCTGTGTTACAAGGTGTGAAGTTGAGTAAGACTCAAAACCCGACCATGGCAGAAAATAGAAAGAGAATGAAAAGTCATTCCCTATGCCTCAGTCATACATTCTATAAAGTATGCTATGTTGTGTACCAGACCTATTGTATACCTTGCTCTGAGTTTGGCAAGGGAGTACAATTTTGATCTAAGAGTAGATCACTAGACAACGGTCAAGAATATCCTTAGTGAGGACTAAGGAAATATTTCTCGATTATGGAGGTGATAAAAGAGCCCGTCGTAAAGAGTTAAATTGGTGCAAGCTTTTACACCGATCCAGATGACTCTAAATCTCAATATGGATACATATTGAAAGTGGGAGCAATTAGCTAGAGTAGCTCCATGCAGACCATTGTAGACATAGAATATTTGCAAAATACATACGGCTGTGAATGTGGCAGACCCATTGACTAAACTTCTCTCAAGAGCAAAACATGATCATACCTTAGTACTCTTTGGATGCTAATCACATAGCGGTGTGAACTAGATTATTAACTCCATTAAACCCTTTGGGTATTGATCAAATGACGATGTGAACTATGGGTATTAATCACATACAGATGTTAATATTGGTGTTAAATCACATGGCGATGTGAACTAGATTATTGACTCTAGTGCAAGTGGGAGACCGAAGGAAATATTCCCTAAAGGCAATAATAAAGTTATTATTTATTTCCTTATTTCATGATAAATGTTTATTATTCATGCTAGCATTGTATTAACCGGAAACATAATACATGTGTGAATACATAGATAAACATAGTGTCACTAGTATGCCTCTACTTGACTAGCTCGTTGAATCAAAGATGGTTAAGTTTCCTAGCCATAGACATGAGTTGTCATTTGATTAATGGGATCACATCATTAGAGAATGATGTGATTGACTTGACCCATTCCGTTAGCTTAGCACTTGATCGTTTATTATGTTGCTATTGCTTTCTTCATGACTTATACATGTTCCTATGACTATGAGATTATGCAACTCCCATTTACCGGAGGAACACTTTGTGTGCTACCAAACGTCACAACGTAACTGGGTGATAATAAAGGTGCTCTACAGGTGTCTCCGAAGGTACTTGTTGAGTTGGCGTATTTCGAGATTAGGATTTGTCACTCCGATTATCGGAGAGGTATCTCTGGGCCCTCTCGATAATGCACATCACTATAAGCCTTGCAAGCAATGTGACTAATGAGTTAGTTGCAGGATGATGCATTACATAACGAGTAAAGAGACTTGCCGGTAACGAGATTGAACTAGGTATTGAGATACCGACGATCGAATCTCGGACAAGTAACATACCGATGACAAAGGGAACAATGTATGTTGTTATGCGGTTTGACCGATAAAGATCTTCATAGAATATGTAGGAGCCAATATGAGCATCCAGGTTCCGCTATTGGTTATGGCCGGAGACATGTCTCGGTCATGTCGACATAGTTCTCGAACCCGTAGGGTCCGCACGGTTAAAGTTCAATAACGGTTATATTATGAGTTTATGTGTTTTGATGTACCGAAGGTAGTTCGGAGTCCCGGATGTGATCACATACATGACGAGGAGTCTCGAAATGGTTAATACATAAAGATCGATATATTGGACGACTATAATTGGACACCGGAATGGTTCCGGGTGAGATCAGGATAATACTGGAGCACCGGGAGGTTATCGGAACCCCTCGGGAGGTATATGGGCCTTAATGGGCTTTAGTGGAAAGGAGGGGAAAGGAGCAAGGGAGGGGGCGTGCCCCCCAAGCCCAATCCGAATTGGGAGGGGGGTCGGCCCCCCCTTTCCTTCCTCCCTCCTTCCTCTTCCTTCCCTCTCCCTCTCCAAATAGGAAAAGGAGGAGTCCTACTCCCGATGGGAGTAGGACTCCCCCCTTGGGTGTGCCTCCTCCTCCTGGCCGGCCCTCTCCTCCCCTCCTTTATATACGGAGGAGGGGGGAACCCCATAGACACAACAATTGATCCATTGGATCTCTTAGCTATGTGTGGTGCCCCCCTCCACCATAATCCACCTCGATAATATCGTAGCAGTGCTTAGGCGAAGCCCTGTGTGGATAGAACATCATCATCGTCACCACGCCGTCGTGCTGACGGAACTCTCCCTCAAAGATCGGCTGGATCGGAGTTTGAGGGACGTCATCGAGCTGAACGTGTGCTGAACTCAAAGGTGTCGTGTGTTCGGTACTTGATCGGTCGGATCGTGAAGACGTACGACTAAATCAACCGCGTTGTGCTAACGCTTCCGCTTTCGGTCTATGAGGGTACGTGGACACACTCTCCCCTCTCTTTGCTATGCATCACCATGATCTTGCGTGTGCGTAGGAATTTTTTTGAAATTACCATGTTCCCCAATAGAATTAACCTTGGGTTTTGTCGATGATGACTTCATGTAGGTTATGAAGATGTGGATGCTCAATGTTGTTGTTCATTTGGAGCAATCCATTGGAGTGAGTTGCACTTTCAATACCTACACGGGTTAGTCCCACAAGGAACAAGCAAGAATATCCATAGACATAGAGTGATGCACACACAAGATGGTGTCCATGAAGGCATTAGGTTACCCCGTCCCTTATCTTACCAACAAGAGGGTTTGTGACTCCTTGAACTAGTGCAAGATGTGGAAGTTGATTGCACTTGTCCTTACCAAAATGATATGAATGAAGTATATTGGTGGAGTCACCCTCGAGAACTCTCTAGTCCTTCTTTGGGATGCACATCATCTTTATGGGAATCCTTGGGGTAGTAGTGGAACTTGATGAAGTAGAGCTTGATGTAGTCTTGGGAACCCACTTGACCAAGGCCTTGGGAGCTTCTTCAAATGCATCAATCTCCTCTTGAAGCTTGTCCTTGCCTTTTTGCTTCTGGTCTTATGGTGGAAGATCATCTTGAGCTTGTGTCCCTTGGAAGGAAGTAGGATCATACTTCTCTTGTTGGGGAACAAACTTCGTCTTAGGGTATTGATCTTCTTCCCACTCAACTCCATTGGCATTGAACTTTTGTTCAAAACCAACACCTTGATTCTTCCGGTGCCTTCCTTGCCTGCGTACAATTTCCTCAAATTGCTTACTCCCGGCAAGGCTTTTCTAGACACCCTTCTCTATAATTCCCTTCAATAAGCTATTTTCTTTCTCAAGTGTAACTTGGCTAAGAGAATCATTAGTGGAATCAAGAGAACTACTAGAATCAACAACATTGGATTTAGCATGATTATTGTTACTACTAGAGGAAGAATCTTTCTTACTCTTGTTACTAGACTTGACTTGTGGCATGTAAGTAGATAAGAGTAAATGCTTGGCAATGTAAGAAGAGCTTTTCTTGCGAAGATCATCATTGATTGCCTTTAAGAACCCATGCTCTTGCTCAAGATTGAGATTTTCAAAGCGTAACTTCTCATGAGTATTTAAAAGTTCTCGATGATCTTCCAAGATAGTTTCATGAGCTAACTTAAGAGTGTTTAGTTCTTTAGTTAGGCACTCAATCATCTCCTTATCATTGTCATTCGTTTTATCTTGATTAGCATGATTAATTGACGTTTCATCATAGCATTCATCACTAGAGTTGTCAACAAGTAAATCATCATCACCTAACAAGTCATCTTCATCACTATTGAAATCAACATACTCGGGGTGTGATACCTTTGGGCCTTTATCCATGAAGCATCTTCCAATTCCTTCATTTGGTGAGTCAAATATGTCATAGGAGTTGGTTGACACAAGTGCTAGACTGGCAACACCTTCATCTTGAGTATATTCAGAGTCGGAGTGATAGCTTCTCTCGGAGTGATTGTCGGAGTCGGAGCAGGATACCCATTCACCAACATGAGCTTGATGTCTTCTTTTTGTGTAGCTCTTTGATGATTTTTCCTTCCTTTCCGATGCTTCTCCGGGAGGTTCTTCGTTCATGATGATCATCTCTACTCCTCCCCTTTCTTGGTGGTGATTCTTCTCTTATACTTCTTCTTTTGGCTGAATCTTCTCTCCTTTTGTAAGGAGCCATACACTCATTGGAATAGTGTTCGGGTCTTCCACAATTGTAGCAATTACGTTCATGACTTGAAGATCTTTTGTCATTGTAGGACCTTGACTTGGAACTCCTTTCCTTGCTTCTACTCTTGTAGAACTTGTTGAAGTTTTTCACCATTAAGCTCAATTCCTCATTGAAGGTTTGTTTCTCACTTGATGTTGTAGGAGCATCACATGAGGCTTTGTAAGCACCACTTGACTTGTTGTGAAGCTCTTCCTTATCCTTGAGTGACATCTCATGAGCAACAATTCTTCCAATGACTTCCGTTGGCTTGAGATCTTTGTTATTGGGCATCATTTGGATCAATGTGCACACGGTATCATATTTTCCATCCAAGGCTCTTAGGATCTTCTTAATGATGAATTTGTCGGTCATCTCTTCACTTCCTAAGACGGCAATCTCATTTGTAATGAGAGCAAGCCTAGAGTACATTTCAGCGACACCTTCACCATCCTTCATTTTGAACTTCTCAAGTTGACTTTGAAGCACATCCAATTTGGATTCCTTGACGGAGTCGGTACCTTCGTGCATATCAATCAAAGTATCCCAAATTTCCTTTGCATTCTCAAGGCGGCTGATTTTGTTGAATTCTTCGGGGCACAATCCGTTGAAGAGGATATCACAAGCTTGAGTGTTGTATTGCAGCATCTTCAACTCTTCCGCGGTAGCTTCACGGTTCGGTTCTCTCCCATCGAAGAATTCACCTTGCAAGCTGAGGGAGTCCTGGACTAGGGGGTGTCCGGATAGCCGAACTATCATCATCGGCCGGACTCCAAGACTATGAAGATACAAGATTGAAGACTTCGTCCCGTGTCCGGATGGGACTTTCCTTGGCGTGGAAGGCAAGCTTGGCGATACGAATATGTAGATCTCCTACCATTGTAACCGACTCTGTGTAACCCTAGCCTCTCTCCGGTGTCTATATAAACCGGATGGCTTTAGTCCATAGGACGAACAACAATCATACCATAGGCTAGCTTCTAGGGTTTAGCCTCCTTGATCTCGTGGTAGATCCACTCTTGTAACACACATCATCAATATTAATCAAGTAGGACGTAGGGTTTTACCTCCATCAAGAGGGCCCGAACCTGGGTAAAACATCGTGTCCCTTGTCTCCTGTTACCATCTGCCTAGACGCACAGTTCGGGACCCCCTACCTGAGATCCGTCGGTTTTGACACCGACATTGGTGCTTTCATTGAGAGTTCCTCTGTGTCGTCACCGATAGGCTCGATGGCTTCTTCGATCATCAACAACGACGCAGTCCAGGGTGAGACCTTCCTCCCCGGACAGATCTTCGTATTCGGTGACTTTGCACTGCGGGCCAATTCGCTTGGCCATCTGGAGCAGATTGAAAGCTACGCCCCTGGCCGTCAGGTCAGATTTGGAAGTTTGAACTTCACGGCTGACATCCGCGGGGACTTGATCTTCGATGGATTCGAGCCACAGCCAAGCGCGTCGCACTGTCACGACGGGCATGATTTAGCTCTGCAGCCGGACAGTACCCTGGAGGCCGCACTCGAGCCCACTCCGATCTTCAATTCGGAGCCGGCTGCGCAGATCGAGGACGGATGGCTAGACACCGCCTCGGGGGCTGCAAACTCTACGGTGATAGAGCCGAACACTGACCTTGTCCCTCATGAAGCTCATGACTCCGAGGTGCCGGACTCCTTGCCGGACTTCGAACCTCCCGCGCCCCCTCCAATCGAATCCGATTGGGCGCCGGTCATGGAGTTCACCGCTGCGGACATCTTTCAACACTCACCTTTCGGTGACATCTTGAGTTCGCTAAAGTATCTCTCATTATCAGGAGAGCCCTGGCCGGACTGCGGTCAGGACGGTTGGGATGCGGACGACGAAGAAATTCAAAGCCCACCCACCACCCACTTAGTAGCCACTATCGATGATCTAACTGACATGCTAGACTACGACTCCGAAGACATCGACGGTATGGACGACGATGCCGGAGACGACCAAGAACCAGCGCCTACCGGGCACTGGAAAGCCACCTCATCATATGACATATACATGGTGGATATCCCAAAGGATGGGAATGGCAAAGAAACAGCGGAGGATGACTCCTCCAAGAAACAGCCCAAGCGCCAGCGTCAGCGGCGCCGCTCTAAATCCCGCCACAGCAAGAATGAAGATTCCGGCACCGGAGATAATAACACCCCAGACAGTGCCGAAGACAACCAACTCCAGCAAGATTCAGCACAGGAGGACGGAGACGCCAGCCCTCATGAGAGAGCGGCAGAAGAAGAGGTAGAGGATTATATGCCTCCCTCCGGAGACGAACAAGAGCGTTTTAAACGCAGGCTTATGGCCACGGCGAACAGCCTCAAGAAAAAGCAGCAACAGCTTAGAGCTGATCAAGATCTGCTAGCCGACAGATGGACTGAAGTCCTCGCGGCCGAAGAGCATGAGCTCGAACGCCCCTCCAAAAGCTACCCTAAACGCAAGCTACTCCCCCGATTAGAGGAGGAGGCGTATGAACCTGCATCACCAGCAAACAATACGGCTGACCAACCACCCCGTAGTCGCGATAGAGAGGCCTCTAGGCCCTTCACTAGAACTGTACCCCGGCATCGCTCGAAAAGCACAAGGCCACAGGGAACGCTCCGGACTTGCGCGATATATTGGAGGATAAGGAAAGACAAGCAAGATCGATCTATGGATCGCGTGGGCGCCCCATGATACGTGATGACAACCATCGCGCAGGACACAGTAAGTCCGGCCGGGCCGAACAAAATAGACAAAGCTCTTTTGAGCTCCGTCGTGATATCGCCCAGTACAGAGGCACCGCACACCCACTATGCTTCACAGATGAAGTAATGGATCATCAAATCCCCGAAGGGTTTAAACCCGTGAATATTGAATCTTACGATGGCACAACAGACCCCGCGGTTTGGATCGAAGACTATCTCCTTCACATCCACATGGCCCGCGGTGACGATCTTCACGCCATCAAATATCTCCCCCTCAAGCTTAAAGGACCAGCCCGGCATTGGCTTAACAGCTTGCCAGCAGAGTCAATTGGGAGTTGGGAAGACCTGGAAGCCGCATTCCTCGATAACTTCCAAGGCACGTATGTGCGACCACCAGACGTTGATGACCTAAGTCACATAATTCAGTAGCCAGACGAATCGGCCAGACAATTCTGGACACGGTTCTTAACCAAGAAAAAACAAATCGTCGACTGTCCGGATGCGGAGGCCCTCGCGGCCTTCAAACATAACATCCGCGATGAGTGGCTTGCCCGGCACCTGGGACAAGAAAAGCCGAAATCCATGGCAGCCCTCACATCACTAATGACCCGCTTCTGCGTGGGTGAGGACAGCAGGCTAGCACGCAGCAACAACCTCAGCAAAAATTCTGGCAGTCCGGATTTCAAGGACCGTAATGGCAGGTCGCGTCGCAACAAAAACAAACGCCGCATTAACGGTGATAATAGTGAAGATACGGCAGTCAATGCCGGATTCAGAGGCTCTAAACCCGGTCAGCGGAAAAAGCCATTCAAAAGAACTACTCCGGGTCCGTCCAATTTGGACCGAATACTCGACTGCTCGTGCCAGATACACGGCACCCCCGAAAAGCCAGCCAACCACACCAACAGGGACTGTTGGGTATTCAAGCAGGCAGGCAAGTTAATTGCCGAAAACAATGACAAGGGGCTGCATAGCGATGACGAGGAAGAGACCCGACCGCCGAACAATAGAGGACAGAAGGGTTTCCCCCCACAGGTGCGGACGGTGAACATGATATACGCAACGCACATACCCAAAAGGGAGGGGAAGCGTGCACTCAGGGATGTATACGTGATGGAGCCAGTTGCCCCGAAGTTCAATCCATGGTCCTCCTGCCCGATCACTTTTGATCGAAGGGACCACCCCACCAGCATCCGCCACGGTGGATTCGCCGCATTTGTTTTAGACCCAATCGTCGATGGATTTCACCTCACCAGAGTCCTGATGGACGGCGGCAGCAGCCTGAATCTGCTTTATCAGGATACAGTGTGCAAAATGGGCATAGACCCCTCAAGGATTCAACCTACCAAGACGACCTTTAAAGGCGTCATACCAGGTGTAGAAGCCAATTGTACAGGCTCAGTTACACTGGAAGTGGTCTTCGGATCCCCGAATAACTTCCGAAGCGAGGAGTTAATCTTCGACATAGTTCCGTTCCGCAGCGGCTATCATGCTCTGCTCGGACGTACCGCGTTCGCAAAGTTCAACGCGGTGCCGCACTACGCATACCTCAAGCTCAAGATGCCAGGCCCTCGAGGAGTCATCACGGTCAACGTAAACACTGAACGCTCTCTCCGAACGGAGGAACACACAGCGGCTCTCGCGGCAGAAGTACAGTGCAGCCTCTTAAGGCAATTCTCGAGTCCGGCCGTTAAGCGACCGGACACGGCTAAACGCGCCCGGAGTAACCTACAACAAGACCACCTGGCACGTTCCAAGAATGCGTAGCAGTGCGGCCCCAACCCCAGCCCCTGCAAAACGTCAAGACAGGTCCTTCGCGTACACCATTACGCTCTGAAGATACCATGGGCATGGGGAGAGGGGCACGGCCACGGTAGGCCCAGAATGCGGCTCAACCACACCAGGGGCTCTCAAGTGTGTCATTCTTTTTTTTCTTTTTCCTTTTTATTTTTACCCACGGGACTCCGTTCGTCAGAGGCCCTGTCCGGCAGCAGACCTGCCGAACTCACAATGCAACAGCCAGGGAAGGAGAAAGGCTACAACGAATATCCAGGTGGTCTCCATTATGAGCATTAAATCTGTTTTATGCACCATTCCGCAGCCTACCCCTGGAGGGGGACATGTTTAATAGTCCCATCCCTTGCTTATCGCACCATTTGTATCGTTCTGCATTTACAGCAGTTTTTCTTGAATAAGTAATGCAGCACCTTTTTGCTTCCAATTGCATTTCTTTCTTATACATATGTTCATTTATGACCTGTTGCATCCGTACATTTTGGTATGGCTAAATACACCAGGGGCTTATGTTTCCCGCATCATGGTGTGATAAGTCCGAACACTTTCACAAGTGCGGCACCCCGAACTATAGCATTATACGCATCGGCTCCGATTCATGTCTTGGGTCAATAGTTGGGTTTGCCCGGCTCCCATGTTTTGGTACCTTACGTTCCGTTGTATCGGCTAAGGTAGCACTGGGAGAACCACTGCGATTGCGCCCTAGTTGAGCTGGGCGAGCGCCTCAGTGGAGAAAGCTAAAACTGACCGTCATGATGAGGCGAGAGCTGGTCGCTGTCCGAGAGGTTTTTTGCGAGTCCTTAAAGACTTATGCCGCTTAGAGCGAGGAGCCAGCTTTGTCCGGCCCAGGCGTGGATAGAGCCCCAAATTCGGCCTTCCGAAGACTAGGGGCTTCGCCGAAATTTAAAATTATAGAATTCTATGGCTAAGTGAGAGTGTTCAAGCATTATAAGTCCGGTTGCCTTGTTCGTTGTGTTGAGCTCCTCCCTAGATGGACCCAAAAATGGGAACAAGAGTGCTCAAGTTTATCCCGAACACCCCAGCACTCGTGGCATGGGGGCTGAAGCCGACGACTTGCCATCTCTCAGATTTGATAAACAGCCGCACAGAAGGTAATATTTTAAATTAACAAGCGATGCTTAGCGCATATGAACTAAGTTTTCAGCGCACAGGATAACAAAATGCGAGTCTACTCAAATATTACATCTTTGCAGCACTCACCCTCAATAGTGCGGTCACCCTTCAGCATAGTCTTATAATACATCTCGGGAGTACGATACTCCTTGCCCAGCGGTGGCGCGTCCGTCACAAGCTTCTCAGCATCCATCTTGCCCCAGTGCACCTTTGCGCAGGCAAGGGCCCGACGGGCACCTTCAATACAGGTGGAGTGCTTGATGACTTCAACCCATGGACACGCATCCGCCAGCCGCCGCACCAGGCCGAAGTAGCTCCCAGGCATGGCCTCCTTCGGCCACAGCAGAACTATGAGGCCCTTCATGGCCTGTTCGGCCGCCTTGTGGAGCTCGACCAGCTGCTTCAGCTAGTTGCTAAGGGGCACCGGATGTCCGGCCTCAGCATACTGAGACCAGAAGACCTTCTCCGTCGAGCTCCCCTCCTCGGCCCGGTAGAACGCGGCAGCATCGGACACGCTGCGAGGAAGATCTCCGAACGCTCTTGGAGAGCTCCGAATTCGGGTAAGCAACAGGTAATTAACACTCACATGCTTACTTTGCATGAAAAATGCCTTACCCGCTGCTATTTTCTTCAACGCCTCGATTTCTTGGAGGGCCTTGTAGGCTTCGGCCTTAGCGGCTTTGGCACTCTCAAGAGCCGTTGCAAGCTCAGACTCTCGAGTCTTCGAGTCACGCTCCAGGCTCTCATGTTTTTTCACGAGATCCTGGAGCTCTTGTTGTACCTCCGCCACACACGCCTCCTACTTCTCTCGCTCGGTGCGCTCCGCGGCCGCATTACGTTCGGCCGCGGCCACCGCCTCCTTCAGGGTAGCCTCCTCGTTAGTGGCCCCTGCAATACCAACATTATCCTTGTCATTCTTCTTGCAACCAAAATCCTTTTCTGTAAGGTACAATTTTACTAAGGTGTTACTCACCTTCCTTGTCCTTGAGCTGCTTCTTGGCATGGCCGAGCTCGTTCTCGGACCGCTCGAGGCTTTGCTTCAAAGTATTGACCTCCACATTCAGTCGGCAGAGGTCAGCAGCGCAGCCTGCAATCCCATATTGACATATTTTTTATGACTCCTGCGTATATCTTTTTAGATCCTTAGTCCGGCTTTTCTTTCCGAACACCGAACCGAGCGTCAGGGGCTACTGTCTATGCTGTACTATTTTACATATATCAAAATTCTTACCTCAAAGCCTGTTAGAAGGCTGTTGCAGGCTTCGGTCAGCCCACTCTTGGCGAGCTGAACCTTCTGAATCACCGCACTCATAATAGTGTGGTGTTCCTCTTTGATGGAGGCACCATTGAGTGCCTCCAGCAAGCTATCCAGCGCCTCTGGTTGGATGGAGGCTACCGGCATCACGGTCTTGCCCTTCTTACGAAGGGGCCGCCCGCCGGACTCCGGAGCCACTATGGGTTCCGGGGCCGAGTCCGGTGCAAAGTCCGGGAGGTTGTCCTGCGACACCTCCGGGGCCTCCTCCTCCTGGTGGGTCCCTTCCCAGGATCCCACCTCGGCATCGTCCGCATCACGGGGGGTGGAGGCGGTCGGAAGAGAATCCATATCCGATGCACCTAAGGACCCGCTCGACGAAGCGGGAAGATCATCCTTGGGCGGACTGCAGGGTTGTATGCGGCATTAGAAAGACATTGTGTGGCAAAAAAGAAAAACCATGAAGTTATTCGGGAGTCCGGATACTTACGATCTCGCCAGGGGCTTGACCCTCGGAGGCCAGTCCTTGTCGTCGTCACTGACGTTGGCAGAGCAGTCCGGGGAAAGAGTATTTCCCTTCTTGGACCCTTCGGCCTCCCTCGTTGGGGAGGCCTTCCTTTTCCTCCCTCCCCCCGCAGGGGGAGAGGCTTTCTTCTTCTCCTCCTCACCTTTGTGAGAGGAGTCGGCCTCGGAGTCGTCATCCGATAACACCTGAAAACGGGAACTCTTCCGAGTGCCCGTGGCCTTCTTCTTGGCCTTCTTCTCCGGCACCACGTGGGGTGCCGGAGCCAGCAGCCCCGTTAGGCGGGCATCCGCTGGGTCCTCTGGCAATGGGGCCGGACAGATAGTCTGTTCGGCCTTCGTCAGCCAGCCCTGTCAAAGAAAAGGGAGTTTAGATCCTGCATAGAGTCAAACTATGGAAAACAAGCGTCCCGTAAAGGACAAAATCGCTTACCTCGTCAGTCGGACGCTGTGAGCTGAATCCGTGATCTTCGGTAGCGAATGCGGGAGCCTCGGCGCCCTTGAATAGCACTTTCCAGACATCTTCGTACGTAGTGTCGAAGAGCCCTCTCAAAGTCTGGTGCTGCGCCGGATCGAACTCCCACATATTGAAGTCCCATCGTTGGCACGGGAGGATCCGGCGGATGAGCATGACCTGGACTATGTTGACAAGCTTGAGCTTCTTGTCCACTAGCTTTTGGACGCAGGCTTGGAGTCCGGTCAGCTCCTCCGAATCACCCCATGTCCGGCCGCTCTCTTTCCAGGAGGTGAGCCGTGTGGGGATGCCAGATCTGAATTCGGGGGCCGCTGCCCATTTGGGGTCATGCGGCTCGGTGATGTAGAACCACCCCGATTGCCACCCCTTAATGGTTTCCACGAAAGTGCCCTCAAGCCAAGTAACGTTGGACATCCTGCCCACCATGGCGCCTCCGCACTCCGCTTGGCTGCCCTTCACAACCTTCGGCTTGACACTGAAGGTCTTGAGCCACAAGCCGAAGTGGGGCTGGATGCAGAGGAAGGCCTCACACACGACGATAAACGCCGAGATGTTGTGGATGAAATTCGGGGCCAGATCATGGAAATCCAGGCCGTAGTAGAACATGAGCCCCCGGACAAAGGGATGGAGTGGGAAGCCCAGTCCGCGGAGGAAATGGGTAAGAAATACTACCCTCTCATGGGGCCTGGGGGTGGGGATGAGCTCTCCCTCGTTGGGGAGCCGATGTGCGATGTTGCTGGATAAATATCCGGCACTGCGCAGCTTCTGGATGTGCCCCTCCGTGACGGAGGAGGCCATCCACTTGCCTCCCGCTCCGGACATAGTTGGAGAAGGTTGAGGTGAGATGTGCGGACTTGGGCGCTGGAGCTCGAGTTCGCGGAGATGGATAAGCCAAGGAGGAAGAAGGCGCAGGTAAAAGGGTTGGATCTTTATCCCCTTATATGGGCGGACAAAAACATGTGTCCCCACCAGCCTGATAAAACTTGCTTATCTCCCAAGCGCCGCAATCAATGGCGCGGTTGGGTTACCCACGTCCGTATTGATGGGAATCCCGGAATAAGGGGAACATGATCTCTGCTTTGACAAGACGTGCCAAGGAAACCGCTTCGCTAAACGCGCTGAGGTGGTACAATAAAAACAATTCGAGTAAAGGCTTGGTAGTGGTGTGACGTCACGCCACCAAATACGTCAGCAGATTGAACTTGTGTAATATTATTCTCTCTACGGTGGTATGTGGAATTTATTTTGCAGAGCCGGACACTATCTTGGTGTTCACAATCTTCTACAAATTATTCGGAGGAAGAACCCGCCTTGCAATGCCGAAGACAATATGTGCGCCGGACTCGTCGTCATTGAAGCCTGGTTCAGGGGCTACTGAGGGAGTCCTGGACTAGGGGGTGTCCGGATAGCCGAACTATCATCATCGGCCGGACTCCAAGACTATGAAGATACAAGATTGAAGACTTCGTCCCGTGTCCGGATGGGACTTTCCTTGGCGTGGAAGGCAAGCTTGGCGATATGGATATGTAGATCTCCTACCATTGTAACCGACTCTGTGTAACCCTAGCCCTCTCCGGTGTCTATATAAACCGGATGGCTTTAGTCCGTAGGACGAACAACAATCATACCATAGGCTAGCTTCTAGGGTTTAGCCTCCTTGATCTTGTGGTAGATCCACTCTTGTAACACACATCATCAATATTAATCAAGCAGGACGTAGGGTTTTACCTCCATCAAGAGGGCCCGAACCTGGGTAAAACATCGTGTCCCTTGTCTCCTGTTACCATCCGCCTAGACGCACAGTTCGGGACCCCCTACCCGAGATCCGCCGGTTTTGACACCGACACAAGCCAATACACTCAATAGCCCAAACGATGGGGTTATGTCCAAGAATATGAATTTTCATCTTATGCTTCCAACTAGCAAAATTAGTACCATCAAAGTAAGGACCTCTACGGTGGTAATTTCCCTTGCTAGACGCCATACTCTCCTAGGTTGTGAAACCAAGCCTATGATCACCAAAAGCAATGGAAATCAAGGCAAATGGAGACCAAAGCTCTGATACCAATTGTAGGATCGAAAGTATGTCTAGAGGGGGGTGATTAGACTACTTAACCAAATAAAAACTTAACCTTTTCCCAATTTTAGTTCTTGGCGGTTTTTGATAACTTAGCACAAGTCAAGCAATCTTAACACAATTCAAGAAAGCATGCAAAGAGTATATGAGAAGCGGAAAGTAAAGCATGCAACTTGCAAGAATGTAAAGGGAAGGGTTTGGAGAGTGCAAATGCAATAGGAGACACGGATATTTTTGTCGTGGTTCCGATAGGTGGTGCTATCGTACATCCACGTTGATGGACACTTCAAGCCATGAAGGGTAACGGCTGTGCGAGTCCACGGAGGGCTCCACCCATGAAGGGTCCACGAAGAAGCAACCTTATCTATCCCACCATGGCCATCGCCCATGAAGGACTTGCCTCACTAGGGTATATCTTCACGAAGTAGGCGATCTCCTTGCCCTTACAAACTCCTTGGTTCACTCCACAATCTTGTCGGAGGCTCCCAAGTGACACCTAACTAATCTAGGAGACACCACTCTCCAAAAGATAATAGACGGTGTGTTGATGCTGAACTCCTTGCTCTTGTGCTTCAAATGATAGTCTCCCCAACACTCAACTCACTCTCAAAGGACTGGATTTGGTGGAAAGACGATTTGACTGGAAAGCAACTTGGGGAAGGCAAGAGATCAAGATTCATACGGTTGGATTGGAATATCTTGGTCTCAACACATGAGTAGGTGGCTCTCTCTCAAAAAATGGGTAATGGAAGTGTAGGCACGATATGATGGCTTCCCTCATGAATGAGGAGAGGGTGGAGGGGTATATATAGCCTCCACACAAAATCTAACCGTTACACACATTATACCAAACTCGATGGGACCGAATCAGAAAACTTAGTCGGACCGATTCAGTACATATGTGACCGTTAGGAAATTTCGGCGGGACTGACATGTCATCTTGGTGGGACCGATATCATTAGGGTTAGGGCATAACGTAATCTTGGTTGGACCGATTACTCAAACTCGGTTGGACCGACTTTGGTAATAAGCTAACTAGAGAGTTGGTCAGGCAAACTCGACGGGACTGATTCGCTCATCTCGGTGGGACCAAAGCGTTACGAAAAGGAAACAGAGAGTTTGCATTGCAGACTCGGTGGGACCGATCGCTCATCTCGGTTAGACCGAAACGTTACGAAGGGAAACAGAGAGTTTGCAACCCCATCTCGGTGAGACCGAGATCCCTATTGGTGAGACCGAAAAGACTAGGGTTTCTGGCAGTGGCTATGTCAAATGAACTCGGTGGCGCCAGATGGATCAAATCGGTGGGGCCGAATTTGACTTTTTGTTTGGGACATATGTGGATATGAGAAAGTGGTTGAGGGCTTTTGGAGCATATCACTAAGAATTTTGAGCAAGCAAGCCATTAAGCAACACCTCATCCCCTTTTAATAGCATTGGCTTTCCTATAGACTCAATGTGATCTTGGATCACTAAAATGGAAAATGTAGAGTCTTGGACTTTGAAGCTTCAGCCAATCTTTTGTCCTTAGCATTTTGAGGGGTCCACATTCCTAATCCATGCCATGCCAATCATTGAACTTTCCTGAAATATTTATCTTGTAATGGCATTAGTTCAATGAGCTATATGCTGTTAATCATTACCAAAACCACCCAAGGATAGTTGCACTTTCAAAAAGGTAATAGATGGTGTATTGATGATGAACTCCTTGCTCTTGTGCTTCAAATGATAGTCTCCCAAACACCCAATTCTTTCTCATAGATTTGGCTATGGTGGAAAGATTATTTGAGTGGAAAGCAACTTGGGGAAGGCTAGAGATCAAGATTCTTATGGTTGGAATGGAATGTCTTGGTCTCAACACATGAGTAGGTGGTTCTCTCTCAGAAAATGAGTAGTGGAAGTGTAGGCACATTCGGATGGATCTCTCCATGAATGAAGAATGGGTGGAGGGTATATATAGCTGTCGGTGTCAAAACCGGTGGATCTCGGGTAGGGGGTCCCAAACTGTGTGTCTAAGGTTGATGGTAACAGGAGGCGGGGGACACGATGTTTACCTAGGTTCAGGCCCTCTCTATGGAGGTAATGCCCTACTTCCTACGTGATTGATCTTGATGAATATGAGTATTACAAGACTTGATCTACCACGAGATTGTAATGGATAAACCCTAGAAGTCTAGCCTATGTGATTGTGATTGCCTCTACAGAATAAACCCTCCGGTTTATACAGACACCGGAGGGGACTAGGGTTACACAAAGTTGGTTACAGAGAAAGGAATCTACATATCTGAATCACCAAGCTTGCCATCCACACAGAGGAGAGTTCCATCCGTACACGAGAAGAAGTCTTCTGTCTTGTATCGTCATAGCCCAACAGTCCGGCCCATGTTAATAGTCCAACCGTCCGAGGACCCCTTAATCCAGGATTCCCTCAGTAGCCCCTGAACCAGGCTTCAATGACGATGAGACCGGCGCGCAGATTGTCTTCGGCATTGCAAGGCGGGTTCCTTCTCCGAATACTCCACAATAGTCTTCGAACACGGAAAACGTGTCTGGCTCTATAAAACAAATAGCACACACAACCATAGAGAGTATAATATTCCACGAGTCCAATCCGCTGACAACTTTTTGTAGCGTGACATCACGTCACCGCACGGCCATTATTCGAACCGTTTTTAGTCTGCCGCTCCATATTTCAAGGTGCGGTTTCATTGGCACGTCCTATAAAAGCAGAGATCGTGTCCTCTTATTGCAGGATCCTCATCAATACATGCATGGGTAACCCAACCATGCCATCTGCACGGCCCTTGGGGAATAGGCGAGTTTTAAGGCGAGTGGGGAGGCGCATGATATCTACTGCCTTTATAAAGGGATAAGGATTCACCCTTTTTCACCCACGCCTTCTCTCTCTCTATCTTCCCATCCCATTCTCGAGCTCCAGCACCCGAGTTCTCATCTTCTCCTCCCCCATAAAGCACTCCAGCCATGTACGGATCCGGAGCGCAGGGCAAGTGGATGGCCTCCTCCGTCAAGGAGAAGGATATTATGAAGCTCCGGGAGGCCGGGTACTTGGCGAAGGAAATCGCCCATCGGCTTCCAGCCGAGGGACAGATCGTACCCACTCTGGAGCCCCATGAGAGGGTGGTGTTCATCTCCCACTTCGTCTGCGGGCTGGGATTCCCTCTCCACCCGTTCGTCCGTGGACTCATGCTCTACTATGGGCTGGACTTCCACGACCTGGCCCCCAAATCCATCCTCAACATCTCGGCATTTATTGTCGTGTGCGAGGCCTTCCTCCGCATCCCACCGCACTTTGGACTATGGATAAAGACCTTTAATGTGAAGCCGAAGGTGGTGAGCAGTCAACAAGCAAAGTGTGGAGGCGCCTCTGTTGGAAAAGGCAATGCCTAGGAGGCGCTTAGGCACGCCTAGGCACTAGGCAATGGCCAAACGCCTCGCCTAGGGCATAAATGGAGGTCTAGGCAGGGCAAGCAAGGAATTGCCTACCCAAGCAGGAAATCATGCCACATAATTCACTGATATGCCAAACGGGTTATATTGCAATGGCAGTAGACGGTAATTAACTTATTTATATGCCGTAAACTAATATCAACACCCATATAATAATCAAAAATACACTACGAGTAAAAACTATATTACTGCCTAGGCCGCGCCTAGGCCGCTTAGACACCGCCTAGGAACTAGGCGAAGGTCAACCGCCTCGCTTACGCCTACCGCTTTTTCCAACCTTGGGAGGCGCCATGGTGGGCAAGATGCCCAATGTTACATGGCCCGAAGGCTCCTTCGTGGAGACTGTCAAAGGGTGGCAGATGAAGTGGTTCTACGTCACAGAGCCGCGTGGCACTGATAACCCACAAGTGTAGGGGATCGCAACGGCTTTTGAGGGTAGAGTATTCAACCCAAATTTATTGATTCGACACAAGGGGAGCCAAACAATATTCTTAAGTATTAGCAGTTGAGTTGTCAATTCAACCACACCTGGATAACTTAGTAGCTGCAGCAAAGTATTTAGTAGCAAAGTAGTATGATAGTAATGGTAACAGTGGCAGAAGTAAAGATAAGAGTTTTGTAGGAATTGTAACAGTAGCAATGGAAAAGTAAATAAGCGAAGCACAAGATGTGCAAAGCTCGTAGGCATTGGATCAGTGATGGATAACTATGTCGGATGCGATTCCTCATGTAATAGCTATAACATAGGGTGACACAGAACTAGCTCCACTTCATCAATGTAATGTAGGCATGTATTCTGAATATAGTCATACGTGCTTATGGAAAAGAACTTGCATGACATCTTTTGTCCTACCCTCCCGTGGCAGCGGGGTCCTAGTGGAAACTAAGGGATATTAAGGCCTCCTTTTAATAGAGAACCGGAACAAAGCATTAACACTTAGTGAATACATGAACTCCTCAAACTACGGTCATCACCGAGAAGTATCCCGAGTATTGTCACTTCGGGGTTATCGGGTCATAACACGTAATAGGTGACTATGGACTTGCAAGATAGGATCAAGAACACACATATATTCATGAAAACATAATAGGTTCAGATCTGAAATCATGGCACTCGGGCCCTAGTGACAAGCATTAAGCATAGCAAAGTCATAGCAACATCAATCTCAGAACATAGTGGATACTAGGGATCAAACCCTAACAAAACTAACTTGATTACATGGTAAATCTCATCCAACCAATCACCGTCCAGCAAGCCTATGATGGAATTACTCACGCATGGCGGTGAGCATCATGAAATTGGTTTTGGAGGATGGTTGATGATGAAGACGGCGACGAATCCCCCTCTCCGGAGCCCCGAACGGACTCTAGATCAGCCCTCCGGAGAGAGATTAGGGCTTGGCGGCGGCTCCGTATCGTAAAACGTGATGAAACTTTCTCTCTGATTTTTTTCTCCGCGAAACGAAATATATGGAGTTGGAATTGAGGTCGGTGGAGCTTCAGGGGGCCCACGAGATCGGGGGCGCGCCCAGGGGGAGGGCGCGCCCCCCACCCTCGTGGATAGGGTCTGGGCCCCCTCGCCTTGATTCTTTTGCCAGTATTTTTTATATTTTCCAAAACTTATCTCCGTGGATTTTCAAGTCATTCCGAGAACTTTTGCTTTCTGCATAATAAACAACACCATCGCAGTTCTGTTGAAAACAGCGTCAGTCCGGGTTAGTTTCATTCAAATCATGCAACTTAGAGTCCAAAACAAGGGCAAAAGTGTTTGAAAAAGTAGATACGTTGGAGACGTATCAACTCCCCCAAGCTTAAACCTTTGCTTGTCCTCAAGCAATTCAGTTGATAAACTGAAAGTGATAAAGAAAAACTTTTACAAACTCTATTTGCTCTTGTTGTTGTAAACATGTAAAGCCAGCATTCAGGTTTTCAGCAAATATTATGAACTAACCATACTCACAATAACACTTAGGTCTCACAATTACTCATATCAATAGCATAATCATCTAGCGAGCCATAATAAATAAACTCGAATGACAACACTTTATCAAAACAATCATAATATGATATAACAAGATGGTATCTCGCTACCCTTTCTGAGACTGCAAAACATAAATGCAGAGCACCTTTAAAGATCAAGGACTGACTAAACATTATAATTCATGGTAAAAGAGATCTAGTCAAGTCATACCCAATATAAACCAATAGTAATGAACTTAAATGACAGTGTGCTCTCCAGCGGGTGCTTTTTAATAAGAAGGATGATGACAAAACATAAAAGTAAATAGATAGGCCCTTCGCAGAGGGAAGCAGGGATTTGTAGAGGTGCCAGAGCTCGATTTTAAAATAGAGAGGAATAACATTTTGAGCGGCATACTTTCACTGCCAACGCAACAACTATGAGATGGCTATATCTTCCATACTACATGCATTATAGGCGGTTCCCAAACAGAATGGTAAAAGTTTATACTCCCCCACCACCAACAAGCATCAATCCATGGCTTGCTCGAAACAACGAGTGCCTCCAACTAACAACAGCCCTGGGGGACTTTTGTTTAATTATATTGATTTGCTTTGATCTTTTTGGAACATGGGACTGGGCATCCCGGTTATCGGCCCATTCTCGTGAATGAGGAGTGGAGTTCACTCCTCTTGAGAATAACACACCTAGCATGGAAGATACAGGCAGCCCTAGTTGAAACATGAGCTGCTCGAGCATACAAAACAGAATTCAATTTGAAGGTTTGGAGTTTGGCACATACAAATTTACTTGGAACCGCAGGTAAATACCGCATGTAGGAAGGTATGGTGGACTCATATGGAATACCTTTGGGGTTTAAGGAGTTTGGATGCACAAGAAGTATTCCCTCTTAGTACAGGTGAAGGCTAGCAAAAGACTGGGAAGCGACCAACTGAGAGAGCGACAACAATCATGAACATGCATTAAAATTAATTCACACCGAGTACAAGCATGAGTAGGATATAATCTAGCATGAACATAAATATCGTGAAGGCTACGTTGATTTTTTCAACTACATGCGTGAACATGTGCCAAGTCGAGTCACTCAATTCATTCAAAGGAGGATACCATCCCATCATACCACATCACAATCATTTTAATAGCATGTTGGCACGCAAGGTAAACCATTATAACTCATAGCTAATCAAGCATGGCACAAGCAACTATAATCTCTAAATGTCATTGCAAATATGTTTACTTCATAATAGGCTGAATCAGGAACGATGAACTCATCATATTTACAAAAAGAAGAGAGGTCGAGTTCATACGAGCTTTTCTCATCTCAATTAGTCCATCATATATCGTCATTATTGCCTTCACTTGCACGACCGAACGATGTGTATAATAATAATAGTGCACGTGCATTGGACTAAGCTGGAATCTGCAAGCACTCAACTCAAGAGAGAAGACAAAGTAATATGGGCTCTAAGTTAAATAAACAATCATGCATATGAGAGCCACTAAACATTTTCAATATGGTCTTCTACTCTCGACCCCCAAAGGAAAGAAAAGAAAATAAAACTATTTACACGGGAAAGCTCCCAACAAGCAAGAAGAAGAACGAGGAATATTTTTGGGTTTTCATTTTAATTTCTACTACAAGCATGGAAATTAAACTAACTAATTTTTTTGGTTTTTCTCAAGGTTTATCAAACGCACAAGAAGAAAGCTAGAAAAAGAAAATTAACTAGCATGGATAATACAATGAAAGAGTATGAGCACCGACAACTAGAATAGTGTGTGAACATGAATGTAAAGTCGGTGAGAAATACGTACTCCCCCAATCTTAGGCTTTTGGCCTAAGTTGGTCTAATGCCAAGGATAGCCTGGCTGATATCCATAGTTGTAACTGGGGTCGTACTGAGATGCAGCAACAAATGCATCCTGAGTTGCGGCATGTTGGCGAGCCGCCTCCGCTCTCCCCTCGTGTTCAGCTGCCTCCTCCCTGGTAACAACATATCTTCCTTTTGACTGGTAATCAAAAAGGAAAGGAGCAGGAAGAGTAACATGGACAGGGCTATGTCTGTCAAAGATTAGTCGATACTGAAGGAATTGTTCATTCCTCAAAAGAAAATGATGTTTGACCATAGCGTCATAATCTAAATAAGCAGGAGGCAACACCATGTCCCCCTCTCGTGGGGCTATACCAAGATAATTAGCCACACGGGTCACATAAATTCCTCCAAATAAATCTCCAACCCTACCATTATTATGCAACCTACGTGCAACTATTGCCCCCAAGTTGTAATCTTTATTACCTAACACAGCGCTCTTGAGGACACAAAGATCAGGGACACACATATGACATGCTTCATCTTTACCGTTAATGCATCTACAAATGATGAGAGCAAAATAATGTATAGCAGGGAAATGAATGCTCCCTATGATAACGTGTGCTATATCCCTAGATTCTCCCACGGTAATACTAGCAAGAAAGTCCCTAAATTCAGATTTGTGGGGATCATTAACATTGCCCCACTGCGGAAGTTTGCAAGCAGTTGTAAAATCCTCTAAGTCCATGGTATAAGATGTATCATAAATATCAAACAGGACACTTGGAGAATTACGTGAACATTTATATTTAAACCTTCTCACGAATGAATCAGTCAATTGACAGTACTGAGGACACTTATCTTGTAAGAAGTCCTCCAGATCGGCATTACGCACATATGCGTCAAATTCATCCTTAAAGCCTGCATTGACCATAAAATCGTCTGATGGCCACTCACAAGCTCGCACTTCTGCATCCCTCGGTAGCTCATCGTCTTCCTCACGCATAGCAAGCCTAGGTCCTTTCTTTATTGAGGAACCACCTTGGTACATTCTCCTAGACATATTTCTTTTCTGAAATATTTCTGAAATTTTAGTAACTTCAAAATAAAAGTGAATAAAACTAAACAAGATTGGTAGCAACTACTCCTACAAGTGCCTAGAGCCTATATCATGCATTAGAATTACTTGGGACCTCATAAATTTGACATGCAAGCTCAAGAATAGGGTCACCTATGCAGCAAAAATTTACAATGAATAAAGCACTAGAACAAAAACTAATTTGACCAATGGAGGAGTCACATACCAAGCAACAATCTCCCAAAGCAGTTTTGTGAATGGAGCTTTGAGCAAGGAGATCGAAAATCGCAGCAAAATGAGCTAGAACTCGTGCTTGAGCTGGATGGGGATTTTTTGGGAAGAAGATGTAGTGTGTGGGTGCAGGAATAAGTGGAGGGGGGCCACCATGGGCCCACGAGACAAGGGGCGCGCCCAAGGGGTGTGGGCGCGCCCTCCACCCTCGTGGCCAGGTGCTTTCCCCTCCTGCAGTGTTTTTAGTGCCTAAAATCCTCAAATATTCCATAAAAAATCATACTAAATTTGTAGGGCATTTGGAGCACTTTTATTTTTGGGATGTTTTTTATTGCATGGATAATTCAGAAAACAAACAGATAATACTATTTTTGCTTTATTTAATTTAGATAACAGAAAGTAAAAAGAGGGTACAGAAGGTTGTGCCTTCTAGTTTCATCCATCTCATGATCATCAAAATGAATCCACTAACAAGGTTGATCAAGTCTTGTTAACAAACTCATTCCGAATAACACGGAACCGGAGAAATTTTGAATAACACTAAGTTACCTCAACGGGGATATGAACATCCCCAACAATAAGATTATCATACTTTTTCTTGACAGTAGGAAGAGGAAATTCAAAACCTCCAATAATGATAGTTAGAACTTTTCCAATAGAATTGATGCTATGAACTTGAGGTTGTTTCCTCGGAAAGTGTACCGTATGCTCATTACCATTAACATGAAAAGTGACATTGCCTTTGTTGCAATCGATAATAGCCCCTGCAGTATTCAAAAAGGGTCTACCAAGGATAATCGACATACTATCGTCCTCAGGAAAATGAAGAATAACAAAGTCCGTTAAGATAGTGACATTTGCAACCACAACAGGCACATCCTCACAAATACCGACAGGTATAGCAGTTGTATCGGCCATTTGCAAAGATATTTCAATAGGTGTCAACTTATTCAATTCAAGTCTACGATATAAAGAGAGAGGCATAACACTAACACCGGCTCCAAGATCACATAAAGCACTTTTAACAAAGTTTCTTTTAATGGAGCATGGTATAGTTGGTAACCCTGGATCTCCAAGTTTCTTTGGTATTCCACCCTTAAAAGTGTAATTAGCAAGCATGGTGGAAATTTCAGCTTTCGGTATCTTTCTTTTATTTGTAATGATATCCTTCATATACTTAGCATAAGGATTTACTTTAAGCATATCAATTAAGCACATATGTAAGAAGATAGGTCTAATCATTTCAGCAAAGCGCTCAAAATCCTCATCATCCTTTGTCTTGGATGGATTAGGAGGAAAGGGCATGGGTTTCTGAACCCATGGTTCTCTTTCTCTATCGTGCTTCCTAGCAACAAAATCTCTCTTATCATAACGTTGATTCTTTGATTGTGGGTTATCAAGATCAACGGCAGGTTCAATTTCTACTTCATTATTTTTGCTAGGTTGAGCATCAACATGAACATTATCATTAACATTATCGCTAGGTTCATGTTCATCACCTGATTGTGTTTCAGCATCAGAAATAGAAATATCATTGGGATTCTTAGGTGTGTCTACAACAGGTTCACTATAAGCATGCAAAGTCCTATCGTTTTTCTTTTTCTTCTTTCTAGAAGAACTAGGTGCCTCTAAATTATTTCTCTGAGAATCCTGCTCGATTCTCTTAGGGTGGCCTTCGGGATACAAAGGTTCCTGAGTCATTCTACCAGTTCTCGTAGCCACTCTAATAGCAAAGTCATTTTTATTATTTAACTCATCAAGCAAATTATTTTGAGCTTTAAGTACTTGCTCAGCTTGAGTGGTAACCATAGAAGCATATTTGCTAACGAGTTTGAGTTCACCTTAAACTCTAGCCATATAATCACTCAAGCGTCCTATCTCGAAAGCATTATCTTTAATTCTCTACCAACATAAGCATTAAAACTTTCTTGTCTAGCCATAAAGTCATCAAATTCATCTAAGCATGGGCTATGAAATTTAGTAGACGGAATTTCAACTTTATCATATCTATAGAGAGAATTTACCTTTACTACCTGTGTCGGGTTATCAAGACAATGTGGTTCTTCAACAGGCGGTATATTAAGACCATGTATTTCTTCAATAGGTGGTAAATTCTTAACATCTTCAGCTTTAATACCTTTTTCTTTCATTGATTTCTTTGCCTCTTGCATATCTTCAGGACTGAGAAATAGAACACCTCTCTTCTTAGGAGTTGGTTTAGGAATAGGCTCAGGAGTTGGCTCAATTGGCTCAGGAGTTGCCTCAGGAATTGGCTCGGGAAGAGTCCAATTATTTTCATTAGTCAACATATTATTCAATAGTAATTCAGCTTCGTCGACTGTTCTTTCCCTGAAAACACAACCGGCACAACTATCCAAGTAGTCCTTGGAAGCATCGGTTAGCCCATTATAAAAGATATCAAGTATTTCATTTTTCTTAAGAGGATGATCAGGCAAAGCATTAAGTAATCGGAGAAGCCTCCCCCAAGCTTGTGGGAGACTCTCTTCTTTGATTTGCACAAAATTATATATTTCCCGCAAGGCAGCTTGTTTCTTATGAGCAGGGAAATATTTAGCAGAGAAGTAATAAATCATATCCTGGGGACTACGCACACAACCAGGATAAAGAGAATTAAACCAAGTCTTAGCATCACCCATTAATGAGAACGGAAATATCTTAAGGATATAATAATAGCGAGACTTCTCATCATTAGTAAACAACGTGGCTATATCATTCAACTTGGTAAGATGTGCCACAACAGTTTCAGATTCAAGGCCATAAAAAGGATCAGATTCAACCAAAGTAATTATTTCAGGATCAACAGAGAATTCATAATCCTTATCAGTAACACAAATAGGTGAAGTAGCAAATGCGGGGTCAGGTTTCATTCTAGCATTAAGAGATTGCTGCTTCCATTTAGCTAATAACTTTTTAAGATCATATCTATCTTTGCAAGCAAAGATAGCTCTAGCGGCTTCCTCATTCATAACATAACCCTCAGGAACAACAGGTAATTCATAATCAGGGGGAGAACTTTCATCATCACTATCATCAATAATAGCATCTTCAATAATTTCATTCTCTCTAACCCTATCAAGTTGTTCATCAAGAAATTCACCTAATGGCAAAGTAGTATCACGCACAGAAGTAGTTTCATCATAAGTACCATGCATAGCAGAAGTGGCATCATCAATAACATGCGACATATCAGAATTCATAGCAGTAGCAGGTTTAGGTGTCGCAAGCTTACTAATAACGGAAGGAGAATCTAGTGCAGAGCTAGATGGCAGTTCCTTACATCCCCTCATAGTTGAGGGCAAAATCTTAGTTCTTTCGTCTTTCAAGTTCCTCATAGTGATCAACAGATATAAATCCCAAGTGACTGAAAGAATACAGCTATGCTCCCCGGCAACCGCGCCAGAAATTAGTCTTGATAACCCACAAGTGTAGGGGATCACAACAGCTTTCGAGGGTAGAGTATTCAACCCAAATTTATTAATTCGACACAAGGGGAGCCAGAGAATATTCTTAAGTATTAGCAGTTGAGTTGTCAATTCAACCACACCTGGATAACTAAATATCTGTAGCAAAGTATTTAGTAGCAAAGTAGTATGATAGTAATGGTAATAGTGGCAGAAGTAAAGATAATAGTTTTGTAGGAATGTAACAGTAGCAACGGAAAAGTAAATAAGCGAAGCACAAGATGTGAAAAGCTCGTAGGCATTGGATCAATGATGGATAACTATGTCGGATGTGATTCCTCATGTAATAGCTATAACATAGGGTGACACAGAACTAGCTCCAGTTCATCAATGTAATGTAGGCATGTATTCCGAATATAGTCATACGTGCTTACGGAAAAGAACTTGCATAACATCTTTTGTCCTACCCTCCTGTGGAAGCGGGGTCCTAGTGGAAACTAAGGGATATTAAGGCCTCCGTTTAATAGAGAACCGGAACAAAGCATTAACACATAGTGAATACATGAACTCCTCAAACTACGGTCATCACCGAGAAGTATCCCGATTATTGTCACTTCGGGGTTGTTGGATCATAACACGTAATAGGTGACTATAGACTTGCAAGATAGGATCAAGAACACACATATATTCATGAAAACATAATAGGTTTAGATCTGAAATCATGGTAGTCGGGCGCTAGTGACAAGCATTAAGCATAGCAAAGTCATAGCAACATCAATCTCAGAACATAGTGGATACTTGTCATGCCCAATATGCGACCCTATCCAAAAGGAACTCGAAGGTCCCACCAAGGATAGACCCGCATATTGAAACGCTTTTGCAAGGTGGATATCATTACATCAACATTACATAATAGATGGCGATACATACAAGAGGCATACAATGCCACACGATTACAACATCACAATACATAAGAGCATCATCCAACTACGGATGAAACACAAACAGAAACTCAAACGACATCCACCCTGCTAGCCCAGGCTGCCGACCTGGAACCTATCCCCTGATCGAAGAAGAAGCAGAAGAAGAACTCAACGCAAGCAAGCATCGCTCTCGCATCATGATCATCGCATAACCTGTACCTGCAACTGTTGTTGTAGTAATCTATGAGCCACGAGGACTCAGCAACCCCATTACCATGGGTATCAAGACTAGCAAAGCTTAAAGGGAAAGGAAGGGGTAAAATGGTGAGGCTGCAGCAGCGACTAAGCATATATGGTGCCTAACATACGCAAATAAGAGCGAGAAGAGAGCAAAAGGAACGGTCGTTAAGCTAGCAATGATCAAGAAGTGATCCTGAACTCCTACTTACGTCAAACATAACCCAAAGACCGTGTTCACTTCCCGGACTCCGCCGAGAAGAGACCATCACGGCCACACACGCGGTTGATGCATTTTAATTCGGATCTGGTGTCAAGTTATCTACAACCGAACATTAACAAATTCCCATCTGCCTATAACCGCAGGCATGGCTTTCGAAAGATTATACCCTGCAGGGGTGTCCCAACTTAGCCCATGATAAGCTCTCGCGATCAACGAAGGATATACCTTCTCCCAGGAAGACCCGATCAGACTCGGAATCCCGGTTTACAAGACATTTCGACAATGGTAAAACAAGACCAGCAAGACCGCCCGATGCACCGACAATCCCGATAGGAGCTGCACATATCTCGTTCTCAGGGCAACACCGGATAAGCGAAGCATATAGGAACCGACGTAACCCAAGTTGCCAAGGGATGGACCCGCACGGTGCTCTAGTTTGGACCAACGCTTAGACAAGCACTGGCCCGGGGGGGCTATAATAAAGATGACCCTTGGGTTAATTACTCCCAAGGGAAATATAGGTGGTGGTGAGGCAAATGGTAAAACTAAGGTTGGGCCTTGCTGGAGGTGTTTTATTCAAAGTGAACTGTCAAGGGGGTCCCATAAATCACCCGACCGCGTAAGGAACGCAAAATCCGGGAACATAACACCGGTATGACGGAAACTAGGGCGGCAAGAGTGGAACAAAACACCAGGCATAAGGCCGAGCCTTCCACCCTTTACCAAATATATAGATGCATTAATAATATAAGAGATATTGTGATATCCCAAGATAAATCCTGTCCACCATGGAGAAATCTTCAACTTCACCTGCAACTAACAATGCTATAAGAGGGGCTGAGCAAAGCGGTAACATAGCCAATCAATGGTTTGCTAGGAAGGGTGTCAAAGGTTAGAGGTTCATGGCAATTTGGGAGGCTTGATGAGCAAAAGATAGGTAAGGCAGCAAATCGATAGAACGAAGCAACTAGCATGGCAATGATGTAGTGAGATCCAGGGTAGCGGTCATCTTGCCTGAAATCCCGCAAGGAATAAGAACGAGTCCATGAAGAAGACGAACGGATGAAGCCACGAAGACGAACCAAGCGTAGATGAACGAATCCTCACGATCGCACGAAACAGGACCTATCGAGAAGAAGCACACAACATAGTAAACACACCACACATGAACAAGACATGATGCACAACAAGCATGATGCATGACAAAGCTACAGGAAGCTACTCATGGCAAGAGATGATGCAAACAAGAGCAACACACTAAGGCAAGTTTAAATGAGGCCGGGAACAACATATAACAATTCCGGTAAGTCCTCATATGCAAATTTCGAAATTGGTCCAGATCTGAATAAACCTTATGTTCAAGTTGTTAAACAGCAAGTTAAGATGCATCAAGATGATCTACACGAGATTCTAGTCAAGTTACATATGAAGATCATTTAGTTCGGAGCTACGGCCTAGAAGATATGAGCAAAACAAGTTAAACATGGCATTGATGCAAAATGCATCCAAACATCAAGCAAAACACCTAAAAACTAGGATGCAACATAATAACATGAAACTAAATGTGATTCTAAGCAAGTTTCATGTAGAGCACACTCAAAACGGAGCAACGGTGCAACACACACACGCTATACAAGTTATAGCAACAATCTGTCCAAAACAGCAACTAGGCATATTGCAAGCATCAAAACAACATGCTACAGCATCTCAACATGAAAACAAAAGACATGGGTATGATGTAAAGGTAAAGCATAACAAAACATGAACACTGAGCTATCTCCAGAAATCACTAGAACATACTCAAACACACATGGCAAGATTGCAAATAATAACAGTTCAGACTTTGCAGAAAATAACATCAGGTTGCAATGTTTAGAGCTATCAAACAACATGTTACAGGAGCTTATCATGGCAAACAAAGGCATGGCATGGTACTACTAAATGCATAGAACAAAAGTCCCTTACTGACCATGAGCCAAAAAGGACCAGAAAATATGATGGCACCCATGTAAACATGGCAAGTTATAATACAGATTCATACATGGCAGAAACAGAATTATGAAGGCATATTGATGAGCTTGTACCACTCACCACAGAGCAATACATGGCATGGCAAGGCAACCAACAGTAAGAAGACATGTTTGTGAAGCTAAGCATGGCAATAGAAAGGTCATAGGGTACCTGGATCAACTACAACAACCTTGGCAAAATTGAATAACATGTAAACAATTTGCCAGGAAACATTTTGAAGCAAAAGTAGAGCACGAAAATGACATGCTAGACTACTCCATAATAGCAAACAGGGGCATGAATGGATAGAGAGCAACCATATGTTCACAACACCCTTACTGAAGTATCTCAAAATATGCATGGATCTCTCTGTAGTAACAAGTTTACATGTCATCAAAATAACAGCAGAACAGGGACAAATCAGCAACATTACGAAGCCTAGTTTGCATGCTTGTGCTAGTCACCACATTGATCACAAAAATACATGGCATACACCTCTGTAAAGAAGACATGGCATAGATCAAAACACATGTAGACATCAACCTCATAGGATGCACACATCAATCATGACAAAAATGACAAAAGAGCTAGTTCTGTTAGCAGACAGCAGAAAACATTATGAAGCACTCTTGCAACAATGATTCAGGAATCAAGATGATCTCAAATGAACATGATGCACTGGAATGAAATGATGTACTCGTTGAGACGAACAATTTGACATATTACACGCGCAAAACGGAGCTACGACTGCAGAGATACAGCATGACGAACATGGCATGATAATGTCAGGGATCCGGGGACTTAGGCAAAAAAATGAAGGGGGAGTCAACCTCAGATCTAGATCCGGCCGCGGGAACCGAGGTTCGCCGGAGACGAGGAAGAGGGCCGGGGACGGGGCTGCGCTGGCGAGAGGGCGCCGGATCCGGCCGGGGTGCGGAGGCGTGCAGATCGCCGGCGAGAAGGGTGGCCGCGAGCTCGGGAGCTCCTCTCCCTGGAGCTTTGCACGGAGGGGCGAAGGGGCAGCCGGGGCTGGAGCGGCTCCGGTGAGGCAGCGCACGGGTGCGGCGGCCGAGGCGCGACGGGGCAACGGAGGCGGCGGCCGCGGGGAGCGGGCGGCAGAGCCCCGCGGCAGGGCGGCGGCGGACGGAGGCGGCAGCCGGCGGCGGCGACGCGGCCGGGCGGCGGCGCGGCCAGGCGGTGGCGCGGCCAG
>NC_041387.1:370430100-370436762 GCF_002162155.2 Triticum dicoccoides | reverse complement strand
TGGACGCGTCCGGCGCAGACGGACATGTCCGGCGCGGCGCGGAGGGAAAAAGCTAGGGTTTCGGGGGTTTGGACTGCGGAATTTCGGGAGAGGGGTGTATATATAGATTCTGGGAGCTAGGAGAGTCCAAATGAGGAGCGGTTTTCGGCCACGCGATCGTGATCGAACGACCGAGAGCATGGAGGGGAGTTATATGGGTTTTGGTCCACTTTAGAAGGGTGTTGGGCTGCAAAGAGAAGGGGGGTTTCGGGCTACGCGGATAACCATTGGAGTATCAAACGACCTCCAAATGGCATGAAACTTGACAGGCGGTCTACCAGTGGTATACCAAGGCCGCTTGGCAAGACTAGGTCCATTCTGAGAACGTTTAACACCCGCTCACAACGAGAGACAAAAAAGGGGACGCCGGAGGGCATAGGAGCGCCGGATTGCAAAACGGACAACGGGGAAAAAGCTTGGATGCATGAGACGAACACGAATGCAATGCAATGCACATGATGACATGATAAAATGCAACACGCAAGCAAATGACATGGCAACGACGGCGAATAGCTGGCAGACATCTGGTGCATCGAATCCGGGGCGTTATAGCACTCCTCCACTAACAAGAGATCTCGTCCCGAGATCTTAGGACCGAGACGGAAGGGAAAAGGGAAGAGGTGAAACAAGAAATGAAGAGAAGAAGCAAAGAATCGAGCGCACTCGAGAATAAGAGAGAACGACGAGAATGACGAGAATCGAAAGCTCACGGAATCAGATAGACTATGAAACCACTCCGGTTAGAACGAGATAAGAAACGAATAAGACTGAAAGGATTTAGGCAGCACTCCGACTGAAAATGGAAGGAAAAGAACATGAACTTGAGGGGATGGAATGATACCTGATGAAGACATGACACAAAACCTCCGGAAAGAATTAAAAGAGTTGAATGAAAAGAACTTAGAAGGAAGGATTGGTCGGATTTGAATATCTGAGAAGAACGAAGAAATGCAAAACTCCACTTGAGAAGAAAATGAAGAATTATTTGCGCTTCGAGACGCGAGAAGAAAATATACTTTAACTCCACCAACAATATCTTGATGAACACTTGAAGAAAAGATTAAATCATGAAGAACCACCATGAAGAACTCCGGTAAACAAAAGAATGACGAGATAAAATTGAAGGAAGAAAGAATAAGATTAAAGCCTTGCGATGATTTAGATGGGGGTTTCGACAAAATAGTCGAGGAAAATTTGAACTCCGGAAAAGAAAAGATGAAAACACTTGGAACTAGAATTTATTCAACAAGAACAAACTCCGAAGAAAGGGATTACTCACTTGGATGAAATAAGAATAAGATTTATTATATACTTATCCTTCATCAAATTAAATTGATGACAAGCAATGGATTTAGCATACTACTTATTATTCTTGAAAAGGATTTAGAAGAGATAGCACAAAACTTGAGAAAGTCTTCATGAACCACCGGTATGATTGGAAAGAACGAATGAATTAAAATGATAATCAAGGAAAAAGAATCTTGAACGAACCACCGTTAGAATTCGGAAATGACTGACGAAAGAGAATGAAACACCGGGAAGGATTAGAAGAACCAATATGCTCGAGGGGATTTAGATACAAGAGAACGGGAAGAACTCAATCTGATTAAAGAGCACTTGAATGAAGCACCGGGATAATTAGAGAACGGTAACTAGAATGATGGCCTCCGGTGAAAGAAACGGGAAAAGAACTTCTGACATACTCCGGATGGGTAAGAAAAGGAATATCTAACAAATAGAATAATTCGATAGGATAACAAGAAGCTAGAACCGCGAATCTTCGAGAGAACGGACAAGATTTAAAGGAAAACTCTTCTGCGATCTTCAAATGACGACGAGAAACACCACCAAAATTATTGAGGTACTCCGGGAGAATGAAAAACAGAGAGGTTGAGCCAACAATGAAATGATTTGAAATTGATCTTGGAAAAAGGCATGTGACTGATGGAATCCATTCTTACGTCACACTTGAAAAGAATTTAAGAATAACTCCGGGGGAATTAGAAGAGTCAGGTAAGATCCTGGAAAAAGACATGTGGGTTAGGGCCCACTGAAGAGAAAACACCGTTGGAAAGGATTGTTGAAAAGATAGATGATGCACCGGAACAATTGAAATATTTGAATGAGGTGACAACCTCGAATTAATTGGAACACAGACGAATCTCCTGAGATGTCTTGAACACTCCGGAAGGATAAATTGGCGAGAGGCGAACGAGCAGGGAAGGCACTTGAGCTGAGGGAAAGAATATTATCACTACCAAAAAACTTGAATTGAGTCCACCAGAAAAAAGAAAGGGATGAAGAATGACGAACAAGACGAGAATTCACCGGTTGAAATGATTGAGGGAAGACTGAAGAGGCTCTGCACGAATGAAATTGATGGTCGAAACAGACTCAGGCTCCGAGAATAAGAGGGTGGGAGGGCGGGCAAACAAAGGCAACTTGGAAGGGGAAATCAACGAATATCTTGAAGAGAAAACACCGGTTGAAATCATTAAGGAGAGAAAGCAAAGACTTCGCACGAGTAGGATGGATACTCCATTACAGACTTCGGTTCCGAGAAGAAGAACAGGGAGGGCGGGTGGGAAAAGAAAACAACTAAGGATTGGTATTGCAAAAACAAAGAGGTCGAAACGACTTGACGAGAGGATGCACCGGATCAAAAGAGCTGAGAACCAACGATCGGAAACCAACTGCGTGATCCTAAAGAAAAATTTGAAGGGGGAGAGGAGTAATTCAAAACACCTACGTCAAGATTCCTTACCAGAGCGACGAAGGGGTAGAGGAGTAAAAAGAATTCCTACTCTCCGATATAACTAGACTCCGAAAACAGTTTTCTTCTAGACTCAACAACGGCCAAACTACACGATCAATCAAGGGGGCTCCTAAGGTCGGTCGAGGCTCTGATACCAACTTGTCATGCCCAATATGCGACCCTATCCAAAAGGAACTCGAAGGTCCCACCAAGGATAGACCCGCATATTGAAACGCTTTTGCAAGGTGGATATCATTACATCAACATTACATAATAGATGGGGATACATACAAGAGGCATACAATGCCACACGATTACAACATCACAATACATAAGAGCATCATCCGACTACGGATGAAACACAAACAGAAACTCAAACGACATCCACCCTGCTAGCCCAAGCTGCCGACCTGGAACCTATCCCCTGATCGAAGAAGAAGCAGAAGAAGAACTCAACGCAAGCAAGCATCGCTCTCGCGTCATGATCATCGCATAACCTGTACCTGCAACTATTGTTGTAGTAATCTATGAGCCACGAGGACTCAGCAATCCCATTACCATGGGTATCAAGACTGGCAAAGCTTAAAGGGAAAGGAAGGGGTAAAATGGTGAGGCTGCAGCAGTGACTAAGCATATATGGTGGCTAACATACGCAAATAAGAGCGAGAAGAGAGCAAAAGGAATGGTCGTGAAGCTAGCAATGATCAAGAAGTGATCCTGAACTCCTACTTACGTCAAACATAACCCAAAGAGACTCCGCCGAGAAGAGACCATCACGGCTACACACGCGGTTGATGCGTTTTAATTCGGATCTGGTGTCAAGTTATCTACAACCGGACATTAACAAATTCCCATCTGCCTATAACCACAGGCACGGCTTTCGAAAGATTATACCCTGCAGGGGTGTCCCAACTTAGCCCATGATAAGCTCTCGCGATCAACGAAGGATATACCTTCTCCCAGAAAGACCCGATCAGACTCGGAATCCCAGTTTACAAGACATTTCGACAATGGTAAAACAAGACCAGCAAGACCGCCCTATGCGCCGACAATCCCGATAGGAGCTGCACATATCTCGTTCTCAAGGCAACACCGGATAAGCGAAGCGTACAGGAACCGACGTAACCCAAGTTGCCAAGGGATGGCCCCGCACGGTGCTCTAGTTTGGACCAACGCTTAGACAAGCACTGGCCCGGGGGGGCTATAATAAAGATGACCCTTGGGTTAATTACTCCCAAGGGAAATATAGGTGGTGGTGAGGCAAATGGTAAAACCAAGGTTGGGCCTTGCTGGAGGAGTTTTATTCAAAGCGAACTGTCAAGGGGGTCCCATAAATCACCCGACCGCGTAAGGAACGCAAAATCCGGGAACATAACACCGGTATGACGGAAACTAGGGCGGCAAGAGTGGAACAAAACACCATGCATAAGGCCGAGCCTTCCACCCTTTACCAAATATATAGATGCATTAATAATATAAGAGATATTGTGATATCCCAACATAAATCCTGTCCACCATGGAGAAATCTTCAACTTCACCTACAACTAACAACACTATAAGAGGGGCTGAGCAAAGTGGTAACATAGTCAAACAACGGTTTGCATAGGAAAGGTGTCAAAGGTTAGAGGTTCATGGCAATATGGGAGTCTTGATGAGCAAAAGATAGGTAACGCAGCAAAGCGATAGAACGAAGCAACTAGCATGGCAATGATAGTAGTGAGATCCAGGGTAGCGATCATCTTGCCTGAAATCCCGCAAGGAAGAAGAACGAGTCCATGAAGAAGACGAACGGATGAAGCCACGAAGACGAACCAAGCGTAGACGAACGAATCCTCACGATCGCACGAAACAGGAACTATCGAGAAGAAGCACACAATATAGTAAACACACCACACATGAACAAGACATGATGCACAACAAGCATGATGCATGACAAAGCTACAGGAAGCTACTCCTGGCAAGAGATGATGCAAACAAGAGCAACACACTAAGGCAAGTTTAAATGAGGCCGGGAACAACATATAACAATTCCGGTAAGTCCTCATATGCAAATTTCGAAATTGGTCCAGATCTGAATAAACCTTATGTTCAAGTTGTTAAACAGCAAGTTAAGATGCATCAAGATGATCTACACGAGATTCTAGTCAAGTTAAATATAAAGATCATTTAGTTCGGAGCTACGGCCTAGAAGATATGAGCAAAACAAGTTAAACATGGCATTGATGCAAAATGCATCCAAACATCAAGCAAAACACCTAAAAACTAGGATGCAACATAATAACATGAAACTAAATGTGATTCTAAGCAAGTTTCATATAGAGCACACTCAAAACGGAGCAACGGTGCAACACACACACGCTATACAAGTTATAGCAACAATCTGTCCAAAACAGCAACTAGGCATATTGCAAGCATCAAAACAACATGCTACAGCATCTCAACATGAAAACAAAAGACATGGGCATGATGTACAGGTAAAGCATAACAAAACATGAACACTGAGCTATCTCCAGAAATCAATAGAACATACTCAAACACACATGGCAAGATTGCAAATAATAACAGTTCAGACTTTGCAGAAAATAACATCAGGTTGCAATGTTTAGAGCTCTCAAACAACATGTTACAGGAACTTATCATGGCAAACAAAGGCATGGCATGGTACTACTAAATGCATAGAACAAAAGTCCCTTACTGACCATGAGCCAAAAAGGACCAGAAAATATGATGGCACCCATGTAAACATGACAAGTTATAATACAGATTCATACATGGCAGAAACAGAATTATGAAGGCATGTTGATGAGCTTGTACCACTCACCACAGAGCAATACATGGCATGGCAAGGCAACCAACAGTAAGAAGACATGTTTGTGAAGCTAAGCATGGCAATAGCAAGGTCATAGGGTACATGGATCAACTACAACAACCTTGGCAAAATTGAATAACATGTAAACAATCTGCCAGGAAACATTTTGAAGCAAAAGTAGAGCACGAAAATGACATGCTAGACTACTCCATAATAGCAAACAGGGGCATTAATGGATAGAGAGCAACCATATGTTCAAAACACCCTTACTGAAGTATCTCAAAATATGCATGGATCTCTCTGTAGTAACAAGTTTACATGGCATCAAAATAACAGCAGAACAGGGACTAAAATCAGCAACATTACGAAGCCTAGTTTGCATGCTTGTGCTAGTCACCACATTGATCACAAAAATACATGGCATACACCTCTGTAAATAAGACATGGCATATATCAAAACACATGTAGACATCAACCTCATAGGATGCACACATCAATCATGACAAAAATGACAAAAGAGCTAGTTCTGTTAGCAGACAGCAGAAAACATTATGAAGCACTCTTGCAACGATGTTCAGGCATCAAGATGATCTCAAATGAACATGATGCAATGGAATGAAATGATGTACTCATTGAGACGAACAATTTGACATATTACACGCGCAAAACGGAGCTACGAATGCAGAGATACGGCATGACGAACATGGCATGATAATGTCAGGGATCCGGGGACAGGCAAAAAACGAAGGGGGAGTCATCCTCAGATCTAGATCCGGCCGCGGGAACCGAGGTTCGCCGGAGACGAGGAAGAGGGCCGGGGACGGGGCTGCGCCGGCGAGGGGGCGCCGGATCCGGCCGGGGCGCTAAGGCGTGCAGGTCACCGGCGAGGAGGGTGGCCGCGAGCTCGGGAGCTCCTCTCCCTGGAGCTTCGCGCGGAGGGGCGAAGGGGCAGCCCGGGCTGGAGCGGCTCCGGTGAGGCAGCGCACGGGTGCGGCGGCCGAGGCACGCCGGGGCAACGGAGGCGGCGGACACGGGGAGCGGGCGGCGGAGCCCCGCGGC
>NC_041387.1:370425528-370429558 GCF_002162155.2 Triticum dicoccoides | reverse complement strand
GCGGCTGGCGGCGGGGAGTGCCACGTGGCGCTCCCTGATTCGCTAGCGGTGGTGGCTGGACGCGTCCGGCGCGGACGGACATGTCCGGCACGGCGCGGAGGGAAAAAGCTAGGGTTTCAGGGGTTTGGACTGCGGAATTTCGGGAGAGGGATGTATATATAGATTCTGGGAGCTAGGAGAGTCCAAATGAGGAGCGGTTTTCGGCCACGCGATCGTGATCGAACGACCGAGAGCATGGAGGGGAGTTAGATGGGTTTTGGGCCACTTTGGAAGGGTGTTGGGCTGCAAAGAGAAGGGGGTTTCGGGCTACGCGGATAACCGTTGGAGTATCAAACGACCTCCAAATGGCACGAAACTTGACAGGCGGTCTATCGGTGGTATACCAAGGCCGCTTGACAAGACTCGGTCCATTCCGAGAACGTTTAACACCCGCTCACAATGATAGAGAAAAAAGGGGACGCCGGAGGGCATAGGAGCGCCGGATTGCAAAACGGACAACGGGGAAAAAGCTCGGATGCATGAGACGAACACGTATGCAATGCAATGCACATGATGACATGATAAAATGCAACACGCAAGCAAATGACATGGCAACGACGGTGAATAGCTGGCAGACATCTGGCGCATTGAATCCGGGGCGTTACAATACTAGTGATCAAACCCTAACAAAACTAACTTGATTACATGGTAAATCTCATCCAACCCATCACCATCCAGCAAGCCTACGATGGAATTACTCCCGAAGGGTGGTGAGCATCATGAAATTGGTGATGGAGGATGGTTGATGATGACGACGGCGACGACTCCCCTTCTCCGGAGCCCCGAACGGACTCTAGATCAGCCCTCCCGAGAGAGATTAGGGCTTGGCGGCGGCTCCGTATCCTAAAACGCGATGAAACTTTCTCTCTAATTTTTCTCTCCATGAAACAGAATATATGGAGTTGGAGTTGAGGTCGGTGGACGTCAGGGGGCCCACGAGAAAGGGGGCGCGCCCAGGGGGAGGGCGCACCCCCTACCCTCGTGGACAGGGTGTGGGGCCCTTGGCCTTGATTCTTTCGCTAGTATTTTTTATATTTTCCAAAACATACCTCCGTGGATTTTCAGGTCATTCCGAGAACTTTTTTTTTCTACACAATAAACAACACCATGGCAGTTCTGCTGAAAACAGTGTCAGTCCAGGTTAGTTTCATTCAAATCATGCAAGTTAGAGTCCAAAACAAGGGCAAAAGTGTTTGGAAAAGTATATACGTTGGAGACGTATCAGGCACCAACTAGGCCACGGCTCCCGCATTCTGGTCCGGAGTCCTGATGCGGCTCACCTCCTGACAAGAGAAAGGCCTAACCTAGTCTTCTCTGGACGAGCTGACAGCACTCCAAACGCGCATTCAGAACATGATAAACAAGAATATGAAGCTCCTCAATGTGATACAGGTGATGCTTATTCGCCGAAACCTTCTGTGCCATCTCCGGACTTGCCATCTATGGGAGTTCGATCCGACCAAGCACCAGACCCTACTAGAGCTCTTCGTCACTACGCACTAAGTCATCTGGCAGGTGCTCTTCAAGGCCAACGAGGTGTGGTCGGCCATGACCGAGGATCGCGGGCACGACTTAACCCACCCTGCTAGTCCGGTAAGATTTTCATGTTTTCAAGATGTACCCTTTACTTGCATATTCGAGGAAGGCGCCTAAGCCTCTCTATTGATTCTTTCAGGCCTGGACAAAGAAGGCGGAGTGGATCTAGTGTTCGGCTCCGCTACCTGAAGACCCAGAAATCCCGCTTCTAACAAAGATGCAAGTTTTGGCGCCCTATGAAGCGCCGGAGAAGAAGGCCAAGAAGAGGCCAAGGGGACTAGAGGTGGTTTGTGTCGCAAAGGCGCATCCAAAGACGCCGAGACTCACTCCTCCTCTGTCGAGGAAGACGAGGAAGAGGAGGAGGAAGAAGAAAGTCATTCCCCCTCTGAGGGGGAAAGAAAGAAAAGGACGGCCTCCACTCGTCTAGAGGTCGAGGCGTCCAAGAAGGGGAAAGCTTCCCTTCCGGACAGCTCCACCGCAGCCAACGAGAGAAGCTCGGAGTGGCAGCCCAGGGAGAAGCCCCTGGCCAAATCATGAGTATCTCGACACATTCATGTATCTGGTCCCTCTACTTTATTGTTTTAACATGTTCAATCAATGTATTTGCAGTACGGCTCGGTCCAACCTAGAGTGGTCCTTATCTTCGGAGGATTCGCTGGACTCGAAGGCGATGGACAGCGGGACCCTTCCAGCGGCCTCCTCTCCCAAGGACATGGATGGCGCCAACGTGTCGTCCCGAAGGATCCCAGGCCCGGGAGAGATTCAGGAGGCCATCAGGGAGGCGCAGGAGGGTGAAGCCTCAGCTGCCATACACATGGGGGAGCAAACCCCCATGGATACTAACGATGGGGGCCATATCCAATTCGGCCCCTAGCCGAATTCAGTTCTGGAGACCTATATGGCTTCGGAATCAGGCCAGCCACCTCTTTCAAAAGAAGGCGGTGTGCCCATTCCACCGGTGACCTATGTCCATCCAGAGGCGCCGGATAATTTGCTGGAAGCGCTGTGAGGCGCTTCCATTGTTGAGGAACACCATACCCTTATGGGTACGGTGATTGAGAGGATTCAGTCCGTGAAGAGTGGACTGACCAAAGCCTGCACAAGCCTTCTAACAGGCTTTGAGGTAAGCAACATAATTATAAAAAGAATGTCACCGTATAGACAGTAGCCCCTGATACTCTGTCCGGTGTTCGGAAAGAAAAGCCGAACAGAGGATCAAATAATTTTCGCAGGAGACTAACCTAACATATCTATGTGAGCAAACAGGCGTCACTACTGGCTGCGACCTCTCATACTGCTGAAGTCTCTGGACTGAAGAAGGGTCTCGAGCGGATTGAGGAGGAGCTCGGCCACATGAAAAAGCAGCTGGAAGATAATCAAGGTATGCAATGACCTTGTATATATTCAGGAAGGATGAAATGATTTGTGCTGACTAAACTGCCATTTGATTTGTTTGGAGCGGCGTCTGAGGTGGAGACCCTCAAGAAAGTGTTGGCCGAGGCCAAGGACAAAGCGGCCAAGGAAAAGGCTGCCCGTGAAAAGCACGAATCCAGGGTCAGTGAGGTCAAGCAGGAGCTCCAGGACGCCGTCAAGAAGTGCGAGTCCTTGGAGCGCAACCTTACGGATCAAGAGTCCGAACTCACCAAGGCCCGCCAAAATGCGCATGATGCCCGGGTTGAAGCCCAAGGCGCCCTCCAGGAGATCCAGGAGGACAGAAAAATCACGGCGGGTAAGGCCTTTATGCAGAGCAAATATGTGAAGAAAAGGTTCCTATTACTGACCCAGATTTGGAGTTCTCCAGGGGCGTTCGCGGATTGTAACGCCCCGGATTTGATGCGCCAGGTGTCCGCTAGATATTCACCGTCGTTGCCATTTCATTTGCTTGCGTGTTGCATATTGTCTTGTCATCATGTGCATTGCATTGCATACGTGTTCGTCTCATGCATCCGAGCATTTTCCCCGTTGTCCGTTTTGCGATCCGGCACTCCTATGTCCTCCGGTGTTCCCCTTTTGTCTCCTGTTGTGAGTGGGTGTTAAACTTTCTCGGAATGGCCCGAGGTTTGCCAAGCGGCCTTGGTATAGCACCGGTAGACCGCCTGTCAAGTTTCGTGCCATTTGGAGGTCGTTTGATACTCCAACGGTTAGCCGGGCAACCGCAAAAGCCCCTTTCTCTTTGCAGCCCAACACCTCTCCAAAGTGGCCCAAAACCCATCTAACTCCCCTCCATGCTCTCGATCGTTCGATCACGATCGTGTGGGCGAAAACCGCTCCTCATTTGGACTCTCCTAACTCCCAGAATCTATAAATAGGTCCTCCCCCTCCTTTTTCGCGGATGAAAATCCCCCCTAACCCTAGTTTTTCCCTCTCCGCCGCCGGACGCGTCCGCCCCCGGCCAGACACGTCCGCGCCGACGCGCCCCAACCAATCAGAGGCCGCCGCGTGACCTCCCGCGCCG